>NC_142606.1:46723514-46945861 GCF_041222555.1 Hakea prostrata | reverse complement strand
CGGATTCTCTACATACTTTTGAAGCATCGAAACATGAAACACATTATGAGTTTCAGCGAGTATGAGGAGAGCAAGGCCAAACGGTATGCAGCAGATCCAATCATTTCAAGAATTTCCTAAGGTCCGATGAAACAAGGCCTAAGCTTTCCTTTAACATTAAACCTCATTACACCTTTCATAGGTGACACCTTTAGGAAAATGTTCTAGCCAACATGAAATTCCAAATTCTTCTATCGGCATAGGATTTTTGTCTTGATTGAGCATACTTAATCCTTTCCCTTATCACATCTACCATCGCACTTGTAGCTTCAATCATTTTTTGGACCTAACACTTTCCTTTCTTTAGTTTTAATCAAATACAGGGAGTTCTACAAGTGTTTCCATACAAAGCTTTAAATGGAGCCATGCCTATTGTAAACTCCGAGCTTTTTCACCTAACCTTGACCCAACCTAGGGCATTGTTGTGTTTAGCAGCTCCCCCGAGCTGCGGTGGTAGTAGCCGAGGACTTATGGGCCACCTTTAGTTGATGACGTGAGTGTCGGAACTCCACGATGCTATGGACATTGATGATACTTTGCTCCTTCCTTGAGCACATTATCGGTGTTAAGTTAGAGTCTGTATACTAATGAAGAATGAGGCAGTTGAGAAATCAAACGGACCCACATGCATAATCAAGAAGGTACTCCCCAAAATTAGACCTCCTGAGTAAACTGTAGTATGAAACCCCTGATGCAATTTGACCTTGTATATCCCCTCAAATCCACACCTAAAGTTGTGGAGATTATTACTGTAAAATTCGGGCAAGAAACATGTATTGGCCGATACTATCAACCAAATGTATCGATCCAACAGGTTCTTGTAACAAAGGTTTAAAGATTCTCCAGAATATTTCTTTTCTATTTATTTTTCCTCGGGGAAGCTGAGCCCTATTCCAGCGTTTTCAAACATCCGAGAACGTGGGAGAGCTTACCAAGAACTTTCTCCTTTGGTAATTATGAGAAGCATCTTCTCCATTAATCATTGCCAACCACTCATTTCCACTTTCTCTGTTCCACTCTCAAGGTATGACTCTCTTCCTCCTAATCATTTTCTCACTCATATTTTCTCTCATTTTACTTGTTAGTACCATGGTCAAGGTACTACAACCTTGCGAACACCTTCCCCTGAGCCTTCTATACCTCATACATTGATGTTTTCACCGATATGACTATGATTTATTCACCTCATGATCATTAACTACACATTTCCATGATTTATTCCTCACCAACTTGCTTTATTTACCAAAAATGAGATGAAGCCTATGATTAACCTAATCTACACCTTGCATATCAGTTCAATGTTGCTTCTAAGTGATTTCCTACCTAATCTCCTATGTTTTCCCCAATTTGCATTAAGATATAGCCAATGTCATGTTTAACAACTCTTGACCTTGATAAATCAATTTGGGGATTTCCAAATGGACCATTGGATTATGTTAAATTCTTGATAATTAGTGTCCCTATGTTGTGCTTAGACTATTCCCCAAGTTTCGTATTGATCCGAGACCCGGAAGACCAAATCTGGGCCAAAACCCAAAAAGTCAGCTTGCTGTCCGAAATCCTTTTGGTCGATGCTAACCAAATGTATCGACCAACAGAGTTGCTGTCAGCAACTTTTGCCTAGTTCTGATTCGTTCGATCTCCGATTGTTCTGATTTCTTCTCTAACCTTCCATATATGCTTGTTTAGGGTTTTAAGACTATTTGGGCCACTTGCTTGTGATCTTGGACCATTCTCTTCTCCAATTCAAGTTAAGGATAGTTATCGATATAATTACATAGGACATGAGAGTTTTACTTGATGTTCCTAACTTAGTAAACATAGTTTCTATTTCATATTATTATCATGTTAGACTTGCTACATATGTCTTTCAACAGTAGCTTGTGTTTACATTATTTTATTTCAATGTCTTATCATGCTTATCAATTTCAATATATGACGAATTATGTCAATGTCATGAATCGAATGTTTATTATGATGTTGTATTTTGTGAATTGATATGATGAACTTGGGCATGTGATTGCTTAAGTATAACTTGGGATTGACGAGTACCCTACTGGTGCTTCCCGTCCTTGGACATTGGAGGGAATACTATGGGATGTTCTCCGAAGGTGTCCATCGACGCTTTCCCGGGTTATTGGATGACATACATAGGACTTGTCTAGTGGCGTTTGGCTAGGATGTCCCTTTCATATCAGACCCGAATTGGAAGGGCATTGAGACCGAACAACCTGTGGTAGTAGTGTGGATTTGTGGACGCTCAAGACCAAGTAACCACCCCGTGAGAGGACATAAATTGCATTGCGGTTACCCGAAAGGGGTCATTTATTGGTAGGGTTGCAAATGGCTAGACTTGGGGTCATGGGCTCTCAAGACCGGTAAAATGATCCGTGAGGGGGACGTGAGAGCTTCCCGTCTACCATTTGTGGATGACCAATAGGGTTGATGAGTCCGGGGAGTAATATCCGTGGCTCTAGTGTGAAGGATACCGGAAAGGATCTCGAGAGGGGAGGAATGGACGTATCTGGAACTGACATGATATGATTAAGTAGATGACTTGCATTGGGCTAGGCTTTACCTTGACATGCGCCAATACTTGTACCAAAAGGTGATGTGAGAGAGTGGTGACTGAAACCCCCAACCATGGATTTGTTCGAGAGGGATGCAGGACCCAATTCCCCCCGGTGATGAGTGACTGAGACTACCTAAAGAAGTATGGTGGTATGACTTAAAGCATGTCTACCATAGATGACCAACATACTTAGAGTAGAATCATATTGCATTATATGTCTCATATCATCTGCATCATTTTATGATTATCTTGTGGTCTATGTGTTGTGGAATAACTACCTTGCTGAGTTCTTTTGAACTCATTCCTTTTCTGTTGCAATATTTTGCTAGGCTACTCTACAGGTGATTACTCTGATGGTGCGTTCCCTGAGGCGGACCCGGATGCCTCATACTACTATCCGAAGGCTAGCTACAATGAAGACTTCGGTGACAGTACCGAAGCAGATCCTCCGGCATATTAGGGTTAGCCCTGGAGTAGTATGGGAATAGCCATGTTGGATCTTCATGGTCTTCGCTTTTGAAGAAGATCTATTTATTGTGGAGGAGACTTATATGTAGCTGCCCCCCCCCCTTTTGTGACAATTAAACTTGGGAGAATTGTAATAACTTTGACTTATTTTCATAACTTGGGATTTACATATTAATCAGTTTTGACCTCACTTCTGCCTGACTGAAGGAGTGGATTCCGCCCACTGCCTTCTTAATTTATCTGATATGATATTTACTTCCGTACTCTGATTATCTTCGGTATCTCATTTCTGAATTCTATTTATCAATTGTTAGTTTAATATTGATTGTTCATAATTGTGTTATCGTCGATGTGGATGATGTGGTCCCTGAACTATGGATCTTCGGGGCTGTGGATCACATCCCGGGTCTCCCAGATAGGGTACCGGATGGGTGGATATGATTGAGTGGTATCAGAGCCCCAGGTTCAGTAAGACCCTAACCACAGAAGTGATGACGGAACATTCCAAGTTACAGATCAAAAGGGTAACTCAACTATTCTTAGAGCTGAATAATAGATAACCAAGATTAGTAAGTAAATAAATGAAACTTAACTGATTATGGAATAAGACACAATAATATAAGCAAAACAACTTGATCTCATTAATCACATAAGAAAATTTTTACAAGTCTGAAAGAAAGTACATTTTGGAAAAACATAAAAGGAAATTCCTAGTGCTATCTATCTAGGTGATCTACTCTGAAAATCTGTCTGATCCCTCCTCGATTTGAACTCATCCTCGAGTCATGTAAACCTCTCACCTAGAGCGTGCATGTATGACTCCATCCTCACCTGTCGAGCCTCGATCCTCTCGAGTATGGAATGAATCGAAGATTGATGAGAAGCCACACCAGGAGTCTCAGAAGTTTGGCGAGATGGACCTCCAACCTCGGAAAATCTTGGAGCAGAATCTCCTCATGCCTCGATCAAGGTGCTGAGCTGGAGCATCACCGTGATCATCATCGTCTCCATGCTCATCTACATCATCATCCTCGGCATCCCCCGTCGATGTCGGCCTCATCATCTGATCTAACTGCATTACCAAGCCCCATCTTCCTGATCGACCATGCACAGAGGTCCTCACCTATCTCTATATCAGGAATCATCAGTGCGTCCTTTAAATCCACCTGGAAGTACTGGAAGATGCGTGTCAAGACCCGACCGAAAGCTAAGTTCCTGACCCCGGGAAGCTCAACTCGGTCTATCATGATATGCTGCATGATGTGAGCCAAATCTATCCGCACTTCAAGGTAAATGCCGTAGATGACTAGTGCCTCCATAATCATCACCCTACCGTGATGCCCCCGCCTTCAAAAAAAATGTTTCGCCCGACGGGCGAGCGATGACTCGAGCAGATGGCAGCATAGAAGTGCCGCTCCTGGGCATGTAGCAGTTCTCATCATCCCACAAAGTCATACATATCTCGTGTGTCTCGTGTGGAAGAAGAGCCTCCATGATGTCAGTGCGAGGAGGAATCCACCAACGAAAATCCGGTGCAGACGGCACTCCCAAGATGGTAGCCAACTCACTGGTGGTGAATATGATCTCGATGCCTCTGACCACGGAGCTGATGACAATCCAAGAACCATCTCGTAGGTCATCCTTGAATCGGTAGGTCAAGTTACTATAGAAGTACCTGACAAGCTCTGGGTAGACTGGATATGGCATGGTGTACAAAGGCAGCCATCCCATCGCCTCTAACCTCTCCCGAATGCGAAAAGTCTCTAGCTCGTCTAAGACTACCAACCGCCCGTACTCGATCGGTATGTCGTAGAAGTAGCGCTCAAACAGGAACTCTGCCTGAGGTGAGATAAAGAGCTCCTCCTCGATAACCTCCTGTCGTGGAGCGTGCCCTAGACCTCTGTCAGCCCTCCGTCCTCCTCTGGGCATGATGAATCTGTGGAGACAAGAAAGAAATTTTCATTTTGATTAGTCCCCGTGTACTTTTGTTAGATGAAGGGCATTTTCGTAAATTTTTGCGAAAATGCGTTTCGAACATACTAGCATGTGCATAAGACTTGGATAAACATGCTGGGATGGTTCGTTTGGTGAAAACCTAACATTTTGACCTTGTGGAAGTGAAAATTCAGCAAGATGTGAGAAGGAAAATCCCCCCTTTGGGCTATGTTTGTGATTTTTCAAAAATGGAATTTCGGCAAACCAAGTGTGGGAACACCTTCCCCATAGTAAATTAGTCATGTGAGACTTGATTTCATGTCAAAATTCAAATTTGTTTAAAAATGAGGCAAGTGCTTGCAAAGTTGGAAAATCTTGAAATGAATAGTGATTTTGGAACCTAAGTGTATGAAATCTTGTGTTTTATACTTGGTTTTGTTTGTAGGCTAGTGGGAGCATGTTTCTAAACGTCCCTAGACATGATTCTAACCATTAGCAACAAACATTTTGCAGTTTTGAAGGAAAACCATGTCATGGTAAATGAAAATGCAAGAAAAGAGAAGAAGAGAATGAGACTTACTTGTGTTGATGATCAATGCAAGCTTGCAAGAGTGTTGGAAGCTTCAAATCACCCCTAAAACCCTTAGAGACCTTAAGAAGAACTTTTCCCCAAAGCCAAGAATGAAATGGAAATGTTTTGAAATGAAACAAGTGGGCCATATATTCTATTTTCGCGCAGAATATGAATTGGTCGATACTATTGGTTGATGCCATCAACCAAATGTATCGACCAATAAGGGAAAATTTCTGCTTTTGGACTTTTTGTGGAAATCTGATTTGTGATTTGTTCTTTTTACCAATGTTGGACTATGATCTTGCTACGTTGATGATTTTAAACATGATGTGGGCATTCTAATCTTTTGACCAAGTGATTATTGACAACTTTAATTTTCGATGTTGTAAACCTTGGCTCTCTTGCAGAATGGTGCTTCTAAGAAATCATCTGATTGGTTCTGATAATTCCAGAGTTGATGATGTGCTTGCTGGGGTCCCGGACCAGCACAGACAAGGGAGAACCCCACCCCTAATGGAGTTCCCGTTGCTTCTGAAATCGGAAGCTTCAGAGACATTGCTAGCATTATGACCAACATGATGCAGCAACAGGCAGCACAGTTTAATCAAATGATGATCGGATTTATGGCTTTGTGAGAAGAGAACCGAGCAAGTGGTTCAAGAAACCCCGGCCATGCAGCTCCGTATGTGGAGAGGTCCACCGAGATCCCACATACCAAGCTGATGGAAAGTTTTCTTAAGCTTCAAGTACCATCTTTTACCGGAATGACCAAGGACACCCTATTTCCTAATAGATGGTTGAGAGAACTGGGGAAGGCATTCAGACACCTGCAGTGTTCAGATCATCAGAAGGTGTTGTTTGCAGAATAGAAGCTTCAACATGAAGCTGATGCATGGTGGACCTCCACCAGACCTATTCTCGAAAACCTTCATGCTGGTGTGGTTTCTTGGGAGTTGTTTAAGGAAGCTTTTTGTAGAAACTATTTCCCTGAGTCAGTGAAAGATGCCAAGGAGGCAGAATTTATGGCATTGGTGCAAGGTTCCCTTTCTGTGCTAGAATACCAGCAGAAGTTTGAAGAACTCTTTTTCTTCGCTCCTGATTCCTTGAGCTCCGATGTTGCCAAAGCGAAGAAATTCTTCAAAGGGCTGCGACCTTCGATCAAAGTTCACCTCATGCCTTACCTCTTGAGGACTATGCTCAGGCCGTCGAGAATGCGAAGAAAATTGAGGAAACTGAAAAAGAGAATACGCGAGCACAGAGACCTTGGCAATCCAGGCCTTCTCGATTTGTTGATCGTACTGACCGTCGCTTTGCGAGGCCTGCACCGTACCCCACTCCCACCTATCAGCCCAACAGTGTTGGGCCGAGTCCCAGTGCTGTTCATGTAGGCCAGTATGGCCAAACTAGTGGGACCCGACCTGCGGGAATTGTTCAGCCTCCTCAACATGGAATGGTGCATCCCAAGCCTGTATCTCAGAGACCTCCAGTGGCAGCTACCTTTGTTGGACTGAAGGATAATGTTTGTTTCTTTTGCAAACAGCCTGGCCATTTTGCCCGCCTCTGCCCCAAGAAGTCAGTTCAGCCTGGTGCTCCCTGCTCGTAAGAGTGTCCCCGCTCCTCCCGCCGCGGCGAGTCTTCGCTTTATCCCGTGTTGACCAAGAAGCTTGTCACGATGTTGTCACAGGTACATTGTTAGTCGCTTCTTTACCAGCATTTGTATTGTTTGATACGGGTGCGTCTCATTCATTCATTTAATCTACTTTTGCTGTGAAGACTAACCTAACACCCAGATGTTTGTCTAGTTATTTGTCAATTTGTACCCCTGTTAGGTCTGCTGTTAAACTAGATAAATTGTTAGAGGAATGTCCTGTTTGTGTTTGTGGATTGAACTTGAAGGCAAATTTGGTGTTGTTCGATATGAGAGATTTTGACGTGATCTTGGGAATTGATTGGTTGACATCCTACAACGCTGTGATCTTGTGCTCTTCAAAGAAGATCCAATTTCGATTGGAGGCGAATTCAGTTTTGGAATTCCAAGGGAAGAAGGGAAGAGTGAGCAGGAAGACTTTGACCACTTTAATGCAAGTCCACTCCCTGGTGGAAGATGTTTCATCTGGAAGCAAGGTCAAGGAAAAGAAGAGACTTGAAGATGTCAGTGTTTTCAGACGATTTATCAGGACTACCCCCTAATAGAGAGGTTGAGTTCTCTATAGACTTGATTCCTGGAGCGTCTCCGGTGTCTAAGGCTCCTTACAGGATGACGCCTACCGAGCTAGAGGAGTTGCAAACTCAGTTGAACGAACTCCTGGATAGAGGTTTTGTGCAACCAAGTGTGTCACCCTGGGGAGCTCCGGTCTTGTTCGTTAAGAAGAAAGACGGTAGTATACGCCTATGCATTGACTACCGAGATTTGAACAAGTTAACCATCAAGAATAGATACCCGTTACCTCGGATTGATGACCTGTTTGCCCAGTTGAAGGGCGCGTTTGTGTTCTCGAAGATTGACTTGAGATTGGGGTATCACCAGTTGAAAGTGAAGTCAAGTGATATCTTTAAGACGGCGTTCCAAACAAGGTATGGACATTATGAATTCAAAGTTATGCCTTTTGGGTTAACGAATGCTCCTGTCGTGTTCATGGACCTCATGAACCGGGTATTTCATGATGTGCTCGATAAGTTTGTGATCGTGTTCATTGATGACATCTTGATTTACTCGAAGAATGAAGAAGAGCATGTGGAACATCTGAACTTCACATTGCAAAGGTTGAGAGCAAAGAAACTTTATGCTAAGTTTAGCAAGTGTGACTTTTGGCTCTCAAGGGTAGTATTTATTGGCCATGTTGTTTCAGCCGAAGGTATTCGTGTTGACCTGGAGAAAGTGCAAACGGTTACCGATTGGGAAAGACCGAAGACCGTGACTGAGATAAGGAGTTTCCTTGGATTGGCAGGATACTATCGGAGATTTATCGAGAGCTTTTCTAGGTTGGCTGCCCCTATGACTAAGCTAACTAGAAAGGAAGAGAAGTTTGTTTGGACTGAAACTTGCAAGAAGAATTTTGTAGAGCTGAAGGTTAGATTGACAAGCGCCCCGGTTTTAACTATACCTGATAGTTCCGGTGGGTTGACAGTCTACACTGTTGCTTCCAAGATCGGTTTGGGTTGCGTGTTGATGTAACACGGCAAGGTTGTGGCTTATGCCTCTCAGCAATTGAAAGACTATGAGCGGAATTATCCCACTCACGACTTAGAGCTTGCCGCCGTTGTTTTTGCTTTAAAGATTTGGAGACATTACCTATACGGTGAGAAGATCGCTATCTTCACAGATCATAAGAGTTTGAAATAGTTCTTCACCCAAAAGGAGCTGAATATGAGACAAAGAAGATGGTTGGAGTTGGTTTGTGACTATGATTGCGATATCCAAGATCACCCGTGCAAAGCAAATGTAGTTGCGGATGCTCTTAGTAGGAAGGGTAAGAGGAAGGATTTGAACTTGCGTACTTTGAGTCGACCTTTGTTGTTGTCGATGGAAAGGTTTGGCTTAGAAGTGGTTCCAGAGGGTTCGGATTGTATTCTTTATGCCATGACGGCAAGATCCACCCTTAGAGACCAGATTGTTGCTTTGCAAAGTTCTGACCTCGAGTTGAAAGAGAAGATTGAGAAAGTCGCCACAAATTCAGAAATGGACCCTGCTTTTAGTACATCTTTAGATGGTACCTTATTGTTTAGAGGTAGACTCTGTGTGCCTGTTGTTGATGAAATCAAGAAGGAAATATTGAAACAAGCACACCAGTCGATCTTTACAATACACCCTGGAAGTACTAAAATGTATAAAGACTTAAGGGAACATTTTTGATGGAATGGTTTGAAAGCGGATGTTGAAGACTTTATTGCCAAGTGCGAGACTTGTCAGCGTGTTAAAGCCATTCGTCAACCTCCGTCCAGATTGCTTCAGCCCCTTCCTATTCCTAGCTGGAAGTGGGAAGATATCTCCATGGACTTCGTGACTAGCTTGCCACGGACAAGTAAAGGAAATGACATTGTGTGGGTGATTGTTGATAGGTTGACTAAATCAGCCCATTTCATTCCTATGAAAATCACTTACACTTTGGACAAGTTAGCTGGACTTTATGTGGACAATGTGGTTCGTCCCGCACGGAGTGCCCGTGAGTATTGTTTCTGATCGTGATCCTAGGTTCACCTCAAGCTTTTGTAATGGATTGCGGAAAGCCTTGGGAACCCAATTGAATCTGATTACAGCTCATCATCCACAGTCTGATGGACAATCTGAGCGAACAATTCAAATTTTGGATGATATGCTTAGATCTTGTGTGGTAGATATGGGTGGAAATTGGGATAAACACTTAGCATTAGTTGAGTTTGCCTATAACAACAGTTATCAATCAACAATAGGCATGGCTCCATTTAAAGCTTTATACGGTAACACTTGTAGGACACCTTTGTATTGGACTGAGACGGGTGAAAGAAAAGTCTTAGGCACAGAAATGATTGAAGCTACAAGTGCAATGGTCGACATGATTAGAGAAAGGATTAAGTCTGCTCAATCAAGACAGAAATCTTATGCCGACAAGAGAAGGACCGATCTGGAGTTTCCAATTGGAGAGAAAGTTTTCCTTAAAGTATCACCTATGAAAGGGGTGATGAGATTCAATGTGAGAGGAAAGCTTAGCCCTCGCTTCATTGGACCTTTTGAGATCTTGGAAAGGGTTGGATCTGTTGCTTATCGCTTGGCCTTGCCCCCATCTCTTGCTGGAGTTCACAATGTGTTCCATGTTTCAATGCTTCGGAAGTACATAGAGAACCCGAACACATACTACAAGCAAGCACCCAAAGTACTTAGTGCCGATCTTTCTTACAATGAAGGACCAGCCAAAATCCTAGATAAAAAGGACAAGCAGCTACGGAATCGCACCATCCCTTTGGTGAAGATTCGGTGGAAGAACCATACCCCTGAAGAAGCTTCATGGGAGAAGGAAGAAGAAATGAAGGAGAAGTTTCCTCATCTTTTTGGAAGCACAGGTACGCTTTAAATTTTGAGGATGAAATTTCTTTTAAGGGGGGAAGAATGTAAAATCCAGCTTTTACCTAACCTTGACCCGACCCGAGCATTGTTGTGTTTGTAGGTCCGAAGACCCGAAGTGGTGGTAGAAGGGACTTATGGCCCCTGCTAGTTGTTGACGTGGTGTCGGAAATCTAGTATATGGACATTGATGATGCTGCTCCTTCCTTGAGCACATTATCAGTGTTAAGTTAGAATCTGTGCACTGATGAAGAGTGAGACAATTGAGATATAAAACGGATCCCTGTGCATAATCCGAAGGTACCCCCTAAAACTAGACCTCTTGAGTGAACTGTAAGAAAAAACCCCATGCAATTTGACCTTGTATATCCCTCCAAGTCCACACCTAAAGTTGCTGAACTATTCTGTAAAATTCTGCAAAAACATGTATTGGTCGATACATTTGGTCAATACAGGTTTGTTGAACCTAGGTTTAAAGATTCTCTGGAAGATTCTTTTCTATTTATTATTCCTCGAGACTGGAGCCCTATTCTAGCGTTTTCAACATCTGAGAATGTGGGAGAGCCTCTCAAGAACTTCTCCTTGGTAATGGTGAAGCATCTTCTCCATTAATCATTGCCAACCACTCATTTCCACTTTCTTGTTACACTCTCAAGGTATGACTCTCACTCCTAATCATGTTCTCACTCATGTTTTCTCTATTTTACTGTTGGGACCATGGTCAAGGTGCTGCAACCTTGCAAACACCTTGCCGTGAGCCTTCTATACTTCATACATTGATGTTTTCACCAATATGACTATGATTTATTCACCTCATGATCATTAACTACACATTTCAATGATTTATTGCTCACCAACTTGCTTTATTTACCAAAAATGAGATGAAGCCTATGATTAACCTAATCTACACCTTACATATGAGTTCAATGTTGCTTCTAAGTGATTCCCTACCTAATCCCCTATGTTTTTCCCCAATTTGCATTATGATATAGCCAATGCCATGTTTAACAACTCTTGACCATGATAAATCAATTTGGGGATTTCCAAATGGACCATTGGATTATGTTAAATTCTTGATAATTAGTGTCCCTATGTTGTGCTTAGACTATTCCCCAAGTTTCGTATTGATCCGAGACTCGGAAGACCAAATCTGGGCCAAAACCCAAAAAGCCAGCTTGCTGTCCGAAATCCTTTTGGTCGATGCTAACCAAATGTATCGACCAACAGAGTTGCTGTCAGCAACTTTTGCCTAGTTTTGATTCGTTCGATCTCTGATTGTTCTGATTTCTTCTCTAACCTTTCATATATGCTTGTTTAGGGTTTTAAGACTATTTGGGCCACTTGCTTGTGATCTTGGACCATTCTCTTCTCCAATTCAAGTTAAGGATAGTTATCGATATAATTACATAGGACATGAGATTTTGACTTGGTGTTCCTAACTTAGTGAACATAGTTTCTATTTCATATTCTTATCATGTTAGACTTGCTACATATGTCTTTCAACAGTAGCTTTGTGTTTACATTATTTTATTTCAATGTCTTATCATGCTTATCAATTTCAATATATGATGAATTATGTCAATGTCATGAATCAAATGTTTATTATGATGTTGTATCTTGTGAATTGATATGATGAACTTGGGCATGTGATTGCTTAAGTATAACTTGGGATTGAGGAGTACCCTACTGGTGCTTCTGTCCTTGGACATCGGAGGGAATAGTATGGGATGTTCTCCGAAGGTGTCCATCGACGCTTTCCTGGGTTATTGGATGACATACATAGGACTTGTCTAGTGGCGTTTGGCAAGGATGTCCCTATCATATAAAACCCGAATCGAAGGGCATTGATACCGAACAACCCGTGGTAGTAGTGTGGATTTGTGAACGCTCAAGATAGGTAACCACCCCGTGAGAGGACATAAATTGCATTGCGGTTACCCGGAAGGGGCCATTTATTGGTAGGGTTGCAAATGGCTAGACTTGGGCTCACGGGTACTCAAGACTGGTGAAAGGATCCTTGAGGGGGACGTGAGAGCTTCCCGTCTACCATTTGTGGATGACCAATAGGGTTGATGAGTCCGGGAAGTAATATCCGTGGCTCTAGTGTGAAGGTTACCGGAAAGGATCCCGAGAGGGGAGGAATGGACGTATCTGGAACTGACATGATATGATTAAGTAGATGACTTGCATTGGGCTAGGCTTTACCTTGACATACGCCAATACTTGTACCAAATGGTGATGTGAGAGAGTGGTGACTGAAACCCCCAACCATGGATTTGTCCGAGAGGGATGCATGACCCAATTCCCCCCCGGTGATGAGTGACTGAGACTACCTAAAGAAGTATGGTGTTATGACTTAAAGCATGTCTACCATAGATGACCAGCATACTTAGAGTAGAATCATATTGCATTATATGTCTCATATCATCTGCATCATTTTATGATTATCTTGTGGTTTATCTGTTGTGGAATAACTAACTTGCTGAGTTCTTTTGAACTCATTCCTTTTCTATTCCAATATTTTGCTAGGCTACTCTACAGGTGATTACTCTGATGGTACTTTCCCTTAGGCGGACCCGGATGCCTCATACAACTATCCGGAGGCTAGCTACAATGAAGACTTCGGTGACGGTACCTGTCACGCCCTCCCAGCCGGTACCCTATCTGGCATACCCGAGAGTGTGATCCACAGCCCGAAGATCAGGTATCGAGTGATCAACCTCCCACATAAACAATAACATAATCATGAACAATCATAACAAGAGTGCGGAAGATAAATCATAGATCCAATAAAGAAAAAATGAAACATAAATGAATCAGAATAATAGATATAATCAGAGTATCAAACAGATAAGTAAAGTGAGGCAAAAATCCCACTTTACAACCAACGGAAAAGTAGCTCTAATGAATAAACTAGACAAAACCTAATCCCAGTAGCAAGTACATTGGGTAACTAAATTGTTCTCCACTTTATAGACAACATCCTTGTAAGTGTAAATCTCATAAATGGCACAAGGACGCTTCCACTCAATGGTCGGACTAAGCATCGTACGGAGCATAACCACTCGCGGGATCTTCAGAGTAATTGTGGTAACCGCAATCACCTTCCCCGGAGATATGCCTCTTCGCCTTGCGCTTCTTCATAGGGACCGTCATAGTACTCAAGACTGCAGGATAGTCTAACAACATTGTACAATAAAGGAATGAGTTTCAAAGAAACTCGGTAAAGCGATTAAAAATCCATAATAACATAAATGGCAGGATTCCAGAACAATCATGAATGCAATATGATATGAGACAAGCAATGAATGAATGAATCTAACTCTATGTATGCTGGTCTCTATTGGCAGACATGCTTTAAGTCATAGCACCGTACTTCTTTAGGAAAGTCCACTCACATCCTCAACCATTTAAGATATTTTGGATTCTCTCACGGATCATTTCACCGGTCTTGAGCAGCCGATTGGTAATGGGTCCTTCATCCCTCAGGACAAACCTTGGCAGGGGGTTAAGTCAACACACTCTCTCACAACCATTTGGTATAAGTACTTGGCGCATGTCGGGGTAAAACCTAGCCAAATGCAAGTCTTCTACTTAGTTACATCAAGTCGGATCAAGATACGTCCATTCCTCATCCCCCGACGATCCTTTCCGGTATCCTTCACACTAGAGTCCTCATAGTCCCTGACTACGGACTCATCAACCCTATTGATCATCCACATATGGTAAACGGGAAGCTCTCACGTCCTCTCACGGGTTGGTTACCGGTCTTAAGCGCCCGTGAGCCCAAGTCTAACCATATGCAACCCTACCAATAAATGGCCCCCACAATGTGATTCCTGTCCTCTCACGGGTTGGTTACCGGTCTTGAGCGCCCATGAATCCCCATTGCTACCACGGGTCGTTCGGTCTCAATACCCCTCCGATTAGGGTCTGACATAACAGGACATCCTAGCCAAACACTACTAGACAATCCTAGATATGTCATCCAACAGTTTAGGAAGGTGTCCAGAGGGCATCTCCGGAAACATCCCATAATATTCCCGTAGCAGTCCAAGAACAGAAGTGTCAAAAGGACACCTCTCCTTTCCAAACCATACTTAAGCATACACATGCATCAATTCATATCATCACATATATGGTAACTTCATATATGGAAAGAAATCAATAATTACAATCACTTTTATAACATTGGTAAGTAAATCATACATGAATCAATTTAATATGAATAAGTAATGCTACTGTAATCAAAGTTATGCAACAGTAGTATATCATTGTAAGAATCTAATTTAGGAATCATATCTATGATATTCAAATATAGAAACTAGATTCATGCTACCTATGTAATTAAGGAAATAACCATCCTTACCTTTTATAACTCGCAAAGGAATCCTAAGAAATCAAGTAAGATCTCGGCAAACTTGAGAAGAAGGTCCTAAACAAGTATATACAACATATTAGGAAAGATCCCTAACAGAAAAGATACCAAAACATCCAACATAGACCAATTCCGGAGTTGTTGTACTCATTGGTCGAGTGGATTGGTCGATCTGGTCCATCGACCAATCAATCGACCAATGCAGACAGTAGCCTAAAAAAAACAGAGTTTTAAGATATGAAATCCGAATTTGGTGGTTCAAAAGGGTACTAATCAAGGGGTAGACTACATCAGTAGTATTCTAACATATAGGGGACCTCAAAACACTAATCCAATCAAGATATCAAGATCCAAATTAGGAAACAAAAAGTTACCATAATTAAATCAACCATGGATCTTGATGAATTTGAAATAGAAAACAAAGACAAGAACAATAGGAGGATGGATCATTGCTTCAGGTAAAGGTATCATGAAAACATACTTAGATCTTCATGGAATAAGGCTTAGAAGCATAAATCTAAATAAGGAAATAAAACCTACCATATATGTAACTACCATGCATCATGAAGAACACATAGTATGGTAGAAGAGAACAACTAGAAATTGATAGATTATGGATCATGGAAGGAAAACACAGTAATTAACTACTAACATGATCAACATAGAAGATCCAAAGAGATCAGAATTCAGATTAGAAGTTTAACAAAGATTAGATCATGGTTTGATCATGATTCCTTCAAAAGCTTGCAATGATCATGGTTAAGATCATTGTTCTAGCCTCAAATCCTTAGGATGATCATGAGAACATGTTCGAGAGATGTTTGCAACAGAGAATGCAGCATCTCTTCTACTGTCTCAACTCAAAAAGGAAAGAAAAACAAAGATGGAGGAGAAGAAGAGAGAGTAGACATACCTTTTGATGCAAAAAGAAGAGTTTCGACGAAGATCCGTCAAGAAAACACCAAGGATGCAAGAGAGATGACTTGCAGAGGTCTTTGGTTTGTTCCAGAGAGTTTGGAGGCAGCAAATATGAAGTGGACTCGAGATTGGACTTAAATAGAGCAAGAACAACCTAATTGCCAAAGACAGCACTCATTGGTCGAGTGGATTGGTCGACTGGCCCGCTCGACCAATCAGCGACCAATGCCGACAAAGAAGACCAAAACAGGAATTGAAGGTCCAGATCAAATCCAATCCTAAAGGGGTTTTGCACACAAGTCAAGTGACTTACCTAATAGGTAGAAATGCCTTCAAACCAAGATAGAGAGCACTCCAAGTCCATCAACTAATCAGATCTTCATCATGATTCAGTTTCCATAAATAGAACCTCATCATCAACTTTCATGGATTCAAAGCCAGACACCAAGTCCTCTACTGGGATGGCCCAAAGCTGACTTCTTACTTTACTTCGGGTCATCGGACCTACAAATAACAAGGTTTCCGGGTCAAGGTTAGGGCTGGGTTTTACAGTACCGAATCAGATCCTCCGGCATATTAGGGTTAGCCCTGGAGTAGTATGGGAACAACCATGTTGGATCTCCATGGTCCTCGCTTTTGAAGAAGATTTATTTATTGTGGAGGAGACTTATATGTAGCTGCCCCCCCCCCCTTTTCGTGACAATTAAACTTGGGAGAATTGTAATAACTTTGACTTATTTTCATAACTTGGGATTTACATGTTAATCAGTTTTGACCTCACTTCCTTGCCTGACTGAAGGAGTGGATTCCACCCACTACCTTCTTCATTTATCTGATATGATATTTACTTCCGTACTCTGATTATCTTGGGTATCTCATTTCTGAATTCTATTATTATCAAATGTTAGTTTAATATTGATTGTTCATAATTGTGTTATCATCGATGTGGATGATGTGGTCCCTGAACTATGGATCTTCGGGGCTGTGGATCACATCCTGGGTATGCTAGACAGGGTACCGGCTGGGTCGATGTGACACCTATTGTCGAGTAATAATTGTTGTTATAGGCAAACTCAACCAAAGGTAAATGTTCATCCCAATTGCCACCCATATCTACAACAGAAGATCTAAAAATATCTTCCAAAATCTGAATTGTTCGCTCAGATTGTCCATCAGACTATGGGTGATGAGCAGTACTCAAATTCAATTGGGATCCCATAGCTTTCTGCATACAATTCCAAAATCTTGAAGTGAACCTAGGGTCAGGATTAGAAACAATACTCACAGGCACTTTGTGCAGAAGAACTACGTTGTCCACATAAAGTCTAGCTAGCTTATCCATAGTATGAGTGATCTTCATAGGAATAAAGTGGGCTGATTTGGTTGACCTATCAACAATTGCCCATACTGTGTTATTACCTTTACTTGTTCGAGGCAAGCTAGTCACGAAGTCCATAGTAATGTTTTCCCATTTCCAACCAGGCAAAGGTAGGGGCTACAAAAGTCCAAGTGAGGGTTGTCGAATAGCTTTAACACGTTGACAAGTCTCGCACTTAGATACAAAATCTTCTTCATCAACTTTCAATCCAATCCACCAAAAATGTTCCCTTAAGTGCTTGTACATCTTACTACCTCTTAGATGCACTGTGAAAATTTATTGGTGTGCTTCCTTCAAAATTTCCTTTATCACTTCATCAACTGAAGGCACACAAAGTCTTCCTCTAAATAACAAAGCACCATCCATAGACATACTAAAATCAAGGTCCAAATAAGAATTAGAAGAAATCTTCTCTATCTTCTCTTTCAATTCCGGATTAGAATCTTGCAAGGCAATAATTCTATCCCTAAGGGTGTATCTTGCGGTCATGGCTGAAAGCACAACATCTGAACTTTGAGGGACAATTTCCAATCCAAAATCTGCTGACCACAACAACGGCTTACTTAAAGCATTCAAATCCAATTCCTTCTTGTTACTTTTCCTGCTAAGAGCATCAACAACTACATTCGTTTTACTAGGGTGATACTGAATGTCATAGTCCTAATCAGAGACTAGTTCCAAGTTCCAAGCATCTTCTTTGTCTCATATTTAACTCCTTTTGGGTAAAGAAGTACTTCAAACTTTTATGATCTGTGAAAGTAGTAATCTTCTCCCCATACAAGTAAGGTCTCGAAATCTTTAGGGCAAAAACAATGGCTGCAAGTCTAGATCATGAGTGGGGAAATTCCACTCATATTCTTTCAAGTGCCTAGAAGCATAGGCTATGATCTTCCCATGTTGCACTAGAACACAACCTAAACCAATCTTAGATGCATCGGTATAGACTGTCAGACCACTGGAATTATCGGGTATTGTCAAAACCGGGGCACTTGTAAATCTATCCTTCAACTCTTGAAAATTCTTCTCACATGCATCAGACCAAACAAACTTCTCCTCTTTCCTAGTTAGCTTAGTCATAGGAGCAGCCAACTTAGAAAAGTTCTCAATAAATCTCCAATAGTAACCAGCCAAACCTAAGAAACTTCTTATTTCTGTCACAGTCTTTGGTCTTTCCCACTCGGCAACTGTTTTAACCCGATTGGGATCAACATATTCTATCTTCAGCTGAAACTACATGACCAAGAAACACCACTCTTGAAAGCCAAAAGTCATACTTACTAAACTTGGCATACAACTTCTTCTCTCTCAATCTTTGCAATGTGATACAAAGATGCTTTCTATGCTCTCCTTCATTCTTTGAGTAAATCAAAATGTCATCAATAAAGACAATCACGAACTTATCAAGCACATCATGAAATAATTGATTCATCAAATCCATAAACACAACAGGAGCATTAGTTAAACCAAAAGGCTTAACTCTAAACTTGAAATGACCATATCTTGTTCTAAAAGTTGTTTTACAAATATCACTAGCTTTCACCTTCAACTGATGATATCCGGATCTCAAATCAATCTTCGAGAACACTACTGCACCTCTTAACTGATTGAAAAGATCATCAATCCAAGGCAGCGGATACCTATTCTTGATGGTCAACTTATTCAACTCACGGTAATCAATGCATAGATGCAGACTACCGTCTTTCTTCTTCACAAACAAAACCAGGGCTCTCCAACGAGATACACTTGGTTGTATATAACCTTTATCCAAGAGTTCATTTAGATGGTTTTGTAGTTCATTCAACTTAGTAGGCGCCATTCTATACAGAGCTTTAGATACCGGAGCAGCTCCTAGAATTAATTCAATCAAAAATTCCAATTCTCTATCCGGGGGTAAACCTGACAAATCATCCGGAAAGACATCCTTAAAACCACGGACAACTTCAACTTCCTCAAGCTTCTTCTTCACTTCCTTGACCTTACTTTCAGCTGTGACACTTTCCACTAATTCAAAGACTTGCATCAAAGCTGTCAAAGTCTTCTTGCTAACTATTCCTTTTTCACCTTGAAACTCAAAGGCTGAATTATCACCAATTTGACATAGAATTTTCCTTGAAGAAAAAACAATTACAGCTTTATGGGCTATCAACCAATCCATTCCAAGAATGACATCAAAGTCTTTCATATCAGGGATCACTAAATCGGCTTTCAAATTCTTCTCACAAATCGAAACAGGACAATCTTCTATCACTTTATCAAGTTTCACAACTGATCTAGTAAGAGTACTAATCATCAAACAACTAGACAAATTCTTGGGTAACAAGTCAGTCTTTCTAATGAATGCAGATGAAATGAACAAATGAGATGTACCTGTATCAAATAGTACAAATGCAGGAATAGAAGCGACTAACAAAATACCTGTCACAACGTCACGGCTTGCATCTTGTTTAGTACCAGTAATACTAAACACTTTTCTAGGCATAGGGGCAGATATACTCTTTGCTACAGGAACATAGGGTTTATTCAGCTTCTTGGGATAAGTACGCACAAAATGTCTAGGTCGCTTACAAAGAAAGCAAATCGCTTCCTTTGTCCAACCGATGGTGCTACAACTGGAGGCTTCGACTCAAAGGTCTAGGGTTCACATTCACCGGCCTAACATTTGGAACATTCACAATCGGTCTGTTCCACCGAACCGACGCTTGCTGACCGGCCGATAAAAAACTAGGGTTTTGGTGTGAAATCTAGCCCAAAACCTAAATTAGACACCCTATTTGTTTTGGATGAAGAAGAACTTGTTTGATGTTTGACCTTGAAGTTGGACCTTGAGTATGGTTTTGATATGTTTAGAAGATCCTAAAAAGTCAGGTCGGACCTCTCCCTTAGTGTAGATTCAAAAACTTGAAGTGAAGGAAGAAGGCTTGTGGGCCATCTCAATTGAAGACATGGTCTTTGAACCCAAACCCATAGAAAAATTGATGATGGAATTCCCTATTTGAAAACCTTGTCTGATTTGAAGATGAAATGCACCTTGATGAAGAGAAGATTGGTTGATGACCACAGAGCATGGTTAGATATGATTTAAAGGCATTTTCCTATGCTAGGTAAGTTATAGTTGTTGTGTTTAAAGTTTCATTTGATTCCGATAATACAAAGGCCCTCAAATCCTTGTTTGAGGCTATGCTGTCAGCCTGGGTCGACTGGGCCAATCAACCCAACCCAATCGACCCAAGTAAATAGAATTCAAGTAGAATCTTCTGTTTAGGTCATTGTTGCTATATATACCTCATAACTTCGTGTTTTTAGTATCCCTAGCCTCCAAAACACCTAGAGAACGAAGGAAACTCATCTCCAAATCTCCATTGGTGTAGAAGAAGATCTACATTCAACTCTCAAGCTTTCTCTCTCTTTTTCATCAATCAAAGGTTAGTATTCAATCTATGATGCTATTGATTCATTCTTAATAGGATCATTCTCTTCTCTGATATGAGATTATGAGGAAGATATTGCATCTTTGCAATCATATCTTCTACAATCTCTTCTCATTCTATATGCTATGATTTCATATTCATTCTCAACATGATTTTCATGATTTCTTCTTAAACTATGATCATATTCTTATTTCGATTTCTTATAGCATTATAAATGTATTCTTATGATTATTCATACCTCTGATTTACTGTATTCATGTACTAGAATGAGATCTCATCATCTCTAGTTCATTCATAGCATGTTTTCTATGAAAACTATGATTTTTAACAAAATAGAAAGTATGATTCCAAATTAGTAAGTAATGGTTTTAATCGTTGGTTGATGTCTAAAATATGCTTTTTAGTCTTAGACTACTGTGTTAGACATTCTCTCCAAGTTTCGTGGCAGTCCGGATTGTATAGAATAGGTTTCGGATCAAAATTCTGTTTTGGACTCAAATTACTCTCTGGGCAGATTGCCTGGGTTGACTGAATCAATCAACCCAACCAATCAACCCACAGTGATAGCAACTCTGTTTTTTATCTATTTCGACTCCAATCTTTTGGAATCACTTCTTATGACCTATACATGTTTTGTCAACCTTGTTTAGGTGATTATGGATCAGTTCTTTGATCTCTTATTTGAAGACTATAAGTTCAGATTACGAGGTGAGTATTCCAACTCACAATATGCCTATTTACATGTCCTTATGTATTATGATATGAATGCATGATTTAACTACTGTTGTTTGGTTTCTTTTACATCATGATACTTTTGCAACTACAGTAGCTTCTCCATAATGTGAATTACATATTAGAATTGATTATTGATTATGAAAATGTGATATGGACTATGATGTGGATATGAGTGTGATTATGATATGTTTGGAATCATGATGTGATGTGGATGCTTAGGTCGTAGTTGTGGAATGGGGAATGCCCTATTGGCGTTTCTGTCTTTGGACATCAGTGGAAGTGGTATGGGACGCTTTCCTATGGTGCCCCTTGACTCTTTCCCTAACTACTGGTTGACACACCTAAGATTGGTCTAGCAGTGTTTGGCTGGAATACCCCTGTTATATCACACCTGATTCGGAAGGGTATTGAGACCGAACGACCCGTGGTAGCAATGGGGATTCATGGACACTCAAGACCAGTAACCACCCTGTGAGGGGACATGAATCACATTGTGGGGGCTATTTATGGGTAGGGTTGCATATGGATATACTTGGGCTCATGGGCGCTCGAAGACTGCTGTGTTATATCCGTGAGGGGACATGAGAGCTTCCCGTTTACTATATGTGGATGATCTATAGGGTTGATGAGTCCATATTTGAGAGAGTCGGATACGCTGACTCTAGTGTGAAGGATACCAGAAAGGATCCCGAGAGGGGACGAATGGACGTATCCGGATCTGAGTTGATATAACTAAGTAGATGACTTGCATTGGGCTAGGCTTAACCTTGACATGCGCCAGTACTTAGACCAATGGTGATGTGAGAGAGCGGTGACTTAACCCCCAACCATGGATTGTCCGAGAGGGATGAAGGACCCACTACCAACCGACGTTGTGAGATGAGACCTACCCAAAGAAGTACGGTGCTATGACTTAAAGCATGTCTACCAATAGAGACCAGCATACATATATAGAGTTAGAAGCATATTTGCATATATTGTTTCATATCATTGCATATATGTTTGTTTGTGAATGCATGTGAAGATGCTTATTGTGTTTGGATTACTTGCTAAGTTCTTTTGAGCTTACCCTTCGGGGGACTTGTTTTTAGATGACATTGCAGGTACAAAAGAGAACCCGTGCACCAGCACGGAGAACCTTTCCGTACATGGTACAGCTCCGGATGTTCTTGGACAAGGTAATGAATAGCGAGGCAGCCAACACTCGGATTTGGGCTGCACTTGTCACACCCCACCCAGCCGGATTCGGTCATACCTGAATACCCGTGGGGGTGATATACCGCAAGACTAGGTTCAGGGACATTTCCATACAATACATGATAAAGTAAATTTAAATGGACTAGAGATAAATCAGTTCAAGTATTTAATAATCATGAATGAAAAGAAAGGATTACAATATTCAAAACCCTTTCAAAGGTAAACATCAGAGTTATACGAAAAGAAAGAATATATAACGTTGCAGCAAAAATAACCTAAAGAATTCTAAGGAAAAGACTCTCCATAAGAGCAGTCTTGGCAGGAACAGGAAGCGTCATGTGCCTCCACTTCGTCTCCAATTTCACCGTCTGGAGAACCACTTGATAAGGGATCCTCAACAAAAAAAGGGGTCCTCATGACCTGTAGAACATCCTAAAGATACAACAAAAATAAAGGAATGAGTTCATAGAACTCAGTGAGGTAACACAATCACATCATATCTTCATACAATTCCAATTTCAACATTCATAAGAGAAACATGTATTTAATAATATAAATAAACAAATGCAAAGTGATGATATGAGGTTCCTAACTCTATAATGTAGTCTCTAAAGTAGACACGCATTAAGTCATACACCAGTCTTCTTTGGGCAGTCTCATCACTCTTCCCTCACAACACTTAAGCACGTCTGTTGGGTTCTCCGCGGCTATTGGGTAAAGTCTCATCGAGCCATGGTTGGGGATTAAGTCACCACTCTCTCACATCACCATTGGTATAAGATCTGGCGTGTGTCAGGGACAAACCTAAGCCTAGTGCAGGGTCATACAGTCTCGTACTACAATGGTCCGGATATCTCCCCTCACACCTAGTGCTCTGTTGGTTCAATACCTTCCCACCTATGAATGTAATCCTCAACGGGAGGCATCTGTTGGATTACATCCCTTAACCTAGTGGTCATCCACATATAATAGACAGGATGATCTCCATGTCCTCTCACGGGTCATTTCACCGGTCTTGAGTGCCCATGAGCCCTTATCTGTTATATGCAACCCTACCTCTCAATGATGATAGTGGGCCTACTCGATACAAGACCCAGCCACTACCATCATGGGTTAACCGGCTTCAATACCCCTGCCGGAAGAGTAGTAGTACACAAGAGGTCACCTAGCCTAACACTTCTAGACATGCCCTAAATATGCCAACCAGTAGTTAGGGAAAGCGACAAGGGCACCATAGGAATGCGTCCCATACCACTTCCTCTGGTATCCTGTGGCAGAAATGCCAAAAGGGCATTCCCCATTCTCCAACCACAACTAAGCAATCACATAACTAGGGCGATGGGCGAACCCACAACCCAAGCAGATAATACAAGGTAGAAGAAATAATAATATTTCTCTTCTCCCTTCACATACATTCACATTCCATATCATAAAAACATTAATATATTTCACAGCAAGAAGAAGCAACATCATAAGTAATAATGATAAACATATATTATGGCAGTTCATATTTATCAAAAGATATAAAATAACAACAATCAATTCAATATAATGGGTTGGTTATTCCTCACCTTTGACTTTGATATTATCTCCACAATCAATACTCTCTTCTCACAAGGAAAATAACCTTTGGGTAATTTACCCTAATCATGCAAAAAGATTAACAAAAATAAAAATAAGAGTTAATTTGGGTTTAGTAAAATATGTAAAAATATTCTCGTAACAACCCCAAATAGAACTCTAGGTTCTAACTCACCCTTTTAACCTAAATCGGCTAAAAGTTATAATTTTTTCTTTAATTGAAGTTGAAAAGAAACGAAATTGTGGGGAAAAATTAATTGGCAATAAAGAGATCACAAGGGTGTTCTCAATTTGATTTAATTTGACCTAAACCAAAGTGCCCCAAATTGGCTCTCATAAATCACCCGTGGGTAACCTAGAGAGTCAAAATGAATCACCCTTATCATGGGATTGCACCAATAACTCATATACTAGAAAGGGACATTAAAATGAAAATTGAGAAATAAGCCATCAACCTAAACATGCTTCCCTTTCAAGATTCCTCAAAAGGGAAGGAGAGAAAATACTCACAAAATTGTGATTAAGAGAAGGATTAAAGAAAACTAACCTTTCTTGAAGTTTTCGTGAAGATTCGAGGTCACGGGAATGCCTCCGGAAGAATAGAAATCGCCCCCTCTTTTGTTTCTCCTCTTCCCGCAGCCTCAAAGTCGTTCTTGTAAAATAAAATGAGGCTACGGATGAGTTAAAACATAAAATAGGGTTTAAAAATCCGAAATTCCGTTTTTGCCCCTAAATATGAAATAGCCAACCGGCCCAACTTTCCATCCATGGTTGGACCCCCAAACGCACTCAGAATTCAGTGGTTTTTAGCTCGTTGGAAAGGTCTTTCGACGATCTTCGATTTGATACCTTATTTGTCTCAATTGGATTATCCATCGCTGATCTACGAACATGCCAAAACCGTCTTTTAACACCATCGTGATGAATCTTCTCTCTTCTTTTAAACTCAATGAGAGTTATCAAATCATCACTAGGTTCATTCACGATCATTTGGTCCTCCTCCAAACCTTTGGGCTCAACTTGAATGGTCCACAGTTGTTGCCGACTCGAGGCTCGGGTTCGCGGTCCTGAAACCATAGGTTAACGGGTTAGAAATCCAGGGGATTTCACAGCACTAACAACTCCTATTGATGGCAGCCGGCATCGTCTTATTCGTCGATGGGATCGTGTGCAAGATGCTGATCTGAAGCTTCGAGAGTATGACCCTAAAGTGAAGAAGATCAAAACTGAAGAAGAAGAAGAGCCGACTGAAGATGTGGATTAGATTCTCTTGTTTCTTCTAGACTTTTATTTTTCTCGTATTAGCTTAGAGCTTGCTTTAGATTTCGATCTACCTTCCGCATATGTTGTGGGGTATATTTCCGCTATACTTTATAGTCTTTCGATTTGGTATCTTGTTATCCCGCACTCTGATATTCTTTAGTGATCCTTCTGTCATCCTTTCTTGACTTTTATTATTAACTTATTAGAATACAATGATTTTTTCTTGCTTTTGATTATGTTATTGTGCTAAATGGATATGATCGTTCCTAAACTTGATCTTTTGGCCTGTGGATCACTTCCCAAGGTAATCCAGATAGGGTATAGGCTAGGTGTATTTGGGCAGGATGTGACAGATGGTATCAGAGCCCAAGTTTTCGGACAATCATTACCATAGAACACGGTAATGAAAGCATCCTTGAGTCATAGATCCATAAGTGACTCAAACTTTCTTAGAAGTGAATAATAGAAAACTTGGATTAGAAACTTGAATAAATGAAGCATAATACATCTTGATTGAATAATGCACAATAATTAATGTTTATGACTTGTACTTGGGTTGTAGTCATGGTTAGAGTTAACTACTCGGTTTTAGGTGTTGTGTATGTGTGTTGAGTTTTGAGTTGAGTCTTAAGTTAAAAGTTGTCGTCGTGAGTCGTCCTTGTCAATGAGTCTCTGTTGTGAGTCATGTGTCATTATATGAGTCTGAGTCGGGTGGTGTTGTTGGGAGTAATGGTCGTGAGTAGTCGTCATGAGTTATAAGTCATAACTAAACATTAACAATTACTAATGCAACAAAAGAAAGGCATAATGTACAATAACATAAGTGAAACAACTAAATTTCATTAATCACATAAGGGATTTTTACTAGTCTAAAAGGAAATACATATGTGATAGCATAAAAGGAAACTCCTAGCTCTACTTGTCTAGGTGATCGACTCCGGCGATCTGTCTGATCTCTCCTAGATCAGAACACCTCCTCCAATCGTGTAAATCGCTCACCCAAGGTGCACATGTAGGACTCTATCCTCCTCTACCCACCCTCTATAGTCACCTGACGAGCCTCTATCCTCTCCAGTATAGAATGGAGCGATGACTGATGAGAAGCCACACCTGGAGCCTTAGAAGTCGTATGTAATGGACCTCCAACCTCAAAGAACTACGGTGTAGGAATCTCCTCAAGTCTAGGAATCTCATCCTGACCTCGATCCTCATCTCTATGATCCTCACCTCCCTGATCATTAATGTCATCCTCACCCTGAGTTGGAACCCCATAATGGTCATCATTATTATCATCTCCGTGCTCATCCCCATCATCATGATCATCATCATCACCACCATCATCCTTTGTGTCATCTGCACCCTCAGCGATGTCACCCTCATCCTCTGACCTAGCTACGTCGCGAAGCCCCTATGATGTCCCTAGTAGTGAAACTGGTCGCTCTGCCTCCAACCATAGAATCAATGACAATCCTAGTACTATTTGTTTAAGCAATTGTTCCTGAGAATCGAGCTGATCTCTATAGCCCGAAACTCTTCCTCCAGTCATGTCAATCGATCTTCTATATTGTATATGTGTGCCTCCAGCCTCAAAACTATTGAGCTGAAATAGTTTCCTCCTCATCCTACTGAATCTCCTGATCCTCCGCATCATCATCTTCATCCTCATCTTGAACCTCATTTGGAGTTGGATTGTTGCCTCCTTATTCATGTATTATCTCTACTTATAGAATAGGAATAGTACTCTGATCCTCATCTCTGCCTCCCCTAATCCTTAAGTGTTTTCTTAGTGGTGGTTTGATGGGAATTTGAAGAGTCAAGTTGAGTTTTGCATTGCATGAGTAAAGGAAGTTAAGCAATGCAATATTTGGTGAAGAGGGGCATTTTGGTAAATTTTTTGAAAAGTTTGTTTTTGATGGAAACTGTGATTTGGACATGTTAGCATGTGTATAAGAGTTGGTTTAACATGATAAGAAGGTTTGTTTGGAGAAGATCCATCAAAACCCTTCGAGTTTGGAAAAATTCCGTAAGAAGGGCATTTTCGTAATTTTTCAAAAAAATTGATTTTGTTAAAATTTCAATTCGAACATTCTAGTGTGTTCATAAGACTTGGATAAACATGCCGGGATGGTTTGTTTGGTGAAAACCAATCAATTTTGATTTGTAGAAGTAAAAAAACTCAGCAACTTTGGAAAAAGGAATTCTCTTGTGGGTAAGGTTTTGTGATTTTTGGAAAGTTGGAATTTGACCGAACGAGGTGTGTGGGCACCTTCCTCATATTGAAATAGTCATGTAGGAACTGGTTTGGTGTCAAAATTCCATTTGGATTGAAAACGGGACAAGTGTTTGTAAAGTTGGGATTTTGGTAAAGTGAATAGTGTTTTTGAACCAAAGTGTGGGAAATCTTTGTGTTAGAAGCTTTGTTTTGTTTGGAAAATAATGGGAACATGTTTCTAGACATCCCTAGGCACTATCCTAACCTTTAGCCTCAAGTATTTCTCAGTCTTGAAGAAAAACATATCAAGGGTACATGAAGTTTGAAAGAAAAGAGAAGAAAGAGAAGGTCTTACTTGTATTGTTGATCAATGAAGGTTGTAAGTTGTCGTTGAAGCCCCTTGAGAATTTTGGAACCTTAGGAGCCCTAGATAACCTTTTTCCCTAAGCCAAACTTTAAGTTGGAAGTGTGATTTTGAATTTGGACATTTTCTCGTAGATTTTTGGCTTTCGATTGGTTTGTCAGAATGACCGGAAGAAGGAACAGTGATGCTTCCTCAAGTCAGAATGGAGAGAAAGTTGTTCCTAAAGCTGGAGTGTCCTCTGGTAGTGTTGAAGCCCAGAACCCTCTGAAAGGTCAACCGACCGGTAACCTATCCGGTGCTCTTCCAGTGGTCAACTACCAAGAAATCATTAATCTTATGGGGGAAATGTTGCAACAGCAGAGCGCACAGTTCCACCGAATCTTGACTGGGATTTTGGCCATGCATAATGACACCCGTGCTTCTGCCCAGGTAAACCCTAAACTTGCTAATGTGCCAGATGTTGGAAAAGTGAAGTTAGGTTACCAGAAGTCCTTGCCCAGTAGAAGTTCTAGCTATACTAAAAGGACCGACATGAAGTTCACTAGGCCTGCACCGTATCCCACCTCTACATATCAGCACCGGACTATGGGACAAAGTGTTGGGAATGCAAACCTCGATCAAATTGCTGCAGACCTGAGGCCAATGATTCAAAGATCTATAGAGCCGATACAATCTGTAGGACAGAGAGAACTTGTTTGTTTTTACTACAGTCAAAAAGGACATTTCGCCTGTCGCTGCCCTCGCAAACTAAGCCATCGAGTTGCTTTAGCTGCGAAACCAATTCAAGCCCCTCCTGCCTGTAAAATGTTTAGCATTGTTGAAAGTGAGTTAGAACCAAATCGTGATGTCGTAATTGGTATGTTGCTCATAACTTCAACTCTTGTTATTGATTTATTCTTTGATTTTTGCATTTGCATACATACCATATGCATTGCCTTGATTTATTCTTTACTTATGCATTACATACCTATCATATGTGTTGCTTGATTTAATCCTTACTGATGCATTGCATATAGGCCATATGCATTGTTTTGATTTATTCTTGCCATATGAGTTTGCTTAGTCTTGATTGAAGTGCCTGTGAGTATTGTTTTGAGTTCCTCTTAACTGTTTAAGAAGTCAACCAAGAGTCTAGTGTTCTTTACCTATTAGATCTATTTTTCATGGTACCTTCCATCCCCTGGTAAAGTTTCGGTGGAAGAATCACACTCCTGAAGAAGTTTCCTCATCTTATTGGAAGCCCAAGTATGATTTCAATTTCGAGGATGAAATTTTTTAAAGGGGGGAGATTGTGAAAACCCACCTAATCCTAACCTTGTTGTTGTATCAAATGCATACATACCATATGCATTGTTCAATTTATTCTTTGTCGTATAAGTTGCCTAGTTCCGTTTGGTAGAAGTTTACCCCAAAGCAGATCTATTTCCTCTACGATTTCTCCTTGTGCCTCCCATTCCCATTGATAAGAGGGTGATCTTAAATCATTCCCATGACTGATCCTTCTAGCCCTGTTGTTCTAGAGTGGATCTCCATACACTCTATAACCTTGTGAATTCTCCACATGATGATTTCAAGAGAAATCAAATGTGATCTTCATGATTGTTATTCCGTCTAATCATTTCAAGACTTCAAACTTTTCATCTCCTATTCTTCAATCAAGGATTAGTAATCTCTCTTGTGTTGTATTGATCTACTCTTTCTATGATTTATTCTTTGTGATTGAGATTACGAAGAAGATGCTACATCCTTGCAACCATCTCTCTACAATCTCCTTTCATTCTTAAGGTTTTATGATCTTCATATTGATCTTCGCCATGACCCTTGTGAAATCTTAATGAAGCCATGATCATACTTTCGATTTGATTTCAAAGCATGTTAGATTTACTCCCCTGTTTTCTTACAAAAGTCTTATCGTTATTTGTTTCCCGTAGATTTTGAGAGAGGGAAGTCCAGTTAGAAGCGATGTACCACCATCTCTTTGGAAGCCAAGTACTCTCCCAATTTTGAGGACGAAATTATTTTAAGGGGGGGAGAATGTGAAATCCAGCACAAAACCTAAATTACACACCCTATTTGTTTTGGATGAAGAAGAACTTGTTTGATGTTTGACCTTGAAGTTGGACCTTGAGTATGGTGTTGATATGTTTAGAAGATCCTAGAAAGTCAGGTCGAACCTCTCCCTTAGTGTAGATTCAAAAACCCGAAGTGAAGGAAGAAGGCTTGTGGGCCATCTCAGTTGAAGACATGGTCTCTGAACCAAAACCCATAGAAAAATTGATGATGGAATTCCCTATTTGAAAACCTTATTTGATTTGGAGATGAAATGCACCTTGATGAAGAGAAGATTGGTTGATGACCTTAGAGCATGGTTAGATATGATTTAAAGCCATTTTCCTATGCTAGGTAAGTTATAGTTGGTGTGTTTAAAGTTTCGTTTGATTCCGATAAGAGAAAGGCCCTCAAATCCCTGTTTTAGGCTATGATGTCACCTGGTGAGTCGACTAGGCCAATCAACCCAACCCAGTCGACCCACGTAAACAGAATTCGAGCAGAATCTTCTGTTTAGGTCATTATTGCTATATATACCTCATAACATCGTGTTTTAAATATCCCTAGCCTCCAAAACACCTAGAGAACGAAGGGAACTCATCTCCAAGCCTCCATTGGTGTGGAAGAAGATCTACATGCAACTCTCAAGCTTTCTCTCTCTTGTTCTTCAATCAAAGGTTAGTATTCAATCTATTATGCTATTGATTCATTCTTACTAGGATTATTCTCTTCTTTGATCTGAGATTATGAGGAAGATATTGCATCTCTGCAATCATATCTTCTACAATCTCTTCTCATTCTATATGCTATGATTTCATATTCATTCTCAACATGATTTTCATGATTTCTTCTTAAACTATGACCATATTCTTATTTTGATTTCTTCTACCATTATAGATGTATTCTTATGATTATTCATACCTCTGATTTACTGTATTCATGTACTAGAAGGAGATCTCATCATCTCTAGTTCATCTCTTTCATTCATAGCATGTTTTCTATGAAAACTATGATTTTTTACCAAAATAGAATGTATGATTCCAAATTAGTAAGTAATGGTTTTAATCGTTGTTTGATGTCTAAAATATGATTTTTAGTCTTAGACTATTGTGTTAGACATTCTCTCCAAGTTTCATGGCATTCCGGATTGTATAGAATAGGTTTTGGATCAAAATTCTGTTTTGGACTCAAATTACTCTCTCGAGCAGATTGCCCGGTTGACTGAATCAATCAACCCAACCAATCAACCTGCAGTGACAGCAACTCTGTTTTTGATCCGTTTCGACTCCAATCTTTTGGAATCACTTCTTATGACCTATACATGTTTTGTCAAGCTTGTTTAGGTGATTTTGGAACTGTTCTTTGATCTCTTATTCGAAGACTATAAGTTCGGATTACGAGGTTAGTATTCCAACTCACAATATGCCTATTTACATGTCCTTATGTATTATGATATGAATGCATGATTTAACTACTGTTGTTTGGTTTCTTTTACATCATGATACTTTTGCAACTACAGTAGCAACTACAGTAGCTTCTCCACAATGTGAATTACATATTAGAATTGATTATTGATTATGAAAATGCGATATGGACTATGATGTGGATATGAGTGTGATTATGATATGTTTGGAATCATGATGTGATGTGGATGCTTAGGTCATAGTTGTGGAATGGGGAATGCCCTATTGGCGTTTCTGTCTTTGGACATCAGTGGAAGTGGTATGGGACGCTTTCCTATGGTGCCCCTTAACTCTTTCCCTAACTACTAGTTGACACACCTAAGATTGTCTAGCAGTGTTTGGCTAGGAATACCCCTGTTATATCAGACCCGATTCAGAAGGGTATTGAGACCGAATGACCCGTGGTAGCAATGGGGATTCTTGGGCACTCAAGACCGGTAACCAACCCGTGAGAGGACATGAATCACATTATGGGGGCCATTTATGGGTAGGGTTGCATATGGATATACTTGGGCTCATGGGAGCTCGAAGACCGGTGAGTTATATCCGTGAGGGGACATGAGAGCTTCCCATTTACTATATGTGGATGACCTATAGGGTTGATGAGTCCGTATTTGAGAGAGTCGGATACGCTAACTCTAGTGTGAAGGATACCTGAAAGGTTCCCGAGAGGGGGAGGAATGGACTTATCTTAATCTGAGTTGATATAACTAAGTAAATGACTTGCATTGGGCTAGGCTTAACCTTGACATGCGCCAGTACTTAGACCAATGGTGATGTGAGAGAGCGGTGACTTTACCCCAAGCCATGGATTGTCCAAGAGGGATGAAGGACCCACTACCAACCGGCGTGGAGAGATGAGAGCTACCCAAAGAGTACGGTGCTATGACTTAAAGCATGTCTGCCAATAGAGACCAGCATACATATATAGAGTTAGAAGCATATTTGCATATATTGTTTCATATCATTGCATATATATTTGTTTGTGAATGCATGTGAAAATGCTTATTGTGTTTGGATTACTTGCTAAGTTCTTTTGAGCTTACCCTTCAGGGGACTTGTTTTTAGATGACATTGTAAGTAGGAAAGAGAACCCGTGCACTAGCTCGGAGAACCTTTCCATACATGGTACAGCTCCGGATGTCCTTGGACAAGGTAATGAACAGTGAAGCAGCCAACACTCGGATTTGGGCTGCACTGACGACTCCTATTTATGGCAGCCGGCATCGTCTTATTCGTCGATGGGATCGTGCACTAGATGCTGATCTGAAGCTTCAAGAGTATGACCCTAAAGTGAAGAAGATGAAGACTGAAGAAGAAGAAGAGCCGACTTAAGATGTGGATTATATTCTCTTGTTTCTTCTAGACTTTTATTTTTCTTGTATTAGCTAATAGCTTGCTTTATATTTCGATCTACCTTCCACATATGTTGTGTGGTATATATTCGCTATACTCTACAGTTTGTCTTTCGATTTGGTATCTTGTTATTCCGCACTACGATATTCTTTAGTGATCCTTTCGTGACTTTTATTATTAACTTATTAGAATACAATGATTTGTTCTTGCTTTTGATTATGTTATTGTGCTAAACGGATATGATCGTTCCTAAACTTGATCTTTTGGGCTGTGGATCACTTCCCCGGGTAACCCAAATAGGGTATAGGCTGGGTGTATTTGTGCAGGATGTGATATTTGGCCTACAAGCCTTGGCTGAAAAGTAGGAGTAGGATAAGCGGTAGGTCTAGTGAACATTCTCTATGTATGGTCAACCAAACAAGATTTCCTTTGCTTGCACGTTCTTTGCACATAGGCACTTTCCTTCTCAGTTTCTTCAATCATCTTCAAAACTTGAACTACCTAAGAGTAGCTCTCAATCGGAAGAATAGTAAGATAAGCCTTGATTGTAGGACGCAATCCCTTGAAGAATTTCTTCACCTTGGCACCATCAGGTTTCAAAGAATCAAGGCAAAGAAAATGGTTCTTCAAATTTCTACTGGTATTCTTGCACAGACGAAGGTCCTTGCACAAGGGCCATGAAGTCAGCTTTGTTAGCATCAATCACTGCTTCAAGGAAATAGTTCTTAGAAAATGCTTCTTTGAAAATCTCCCAAGTCAGTACACCAGTATGAAAATCTTCCAAGATAGGAGGGGTAGAAGTCCACCAAGCATTGGCTTCGTGCTGAAGCTTCTGTTCGGCAAACAAGATCTTTTGTGCCTCAGAGTACTGTAGATGACAAAATGCTTTGTCTATTTCCCTCAGCCACTTCTTAGGGAACAAGGTGTCCATAGTAACACTGCTAAAAGTAGGCACTTGCATCTTCATAAAACTTTCCATCAAATGTAAGGAGTTACAACTAACCTTTCTGCATTAGGGACTGCAATATGAGGATTTCCATTCGTACCAGTACAAGTCTCATTATGAAGAGTCATGAAACCCTTCATCATTTGATTGAACTAGTTTGATTGCTGCCGCATGATGTTGCCCATGATGTTGGCAATATCATGAAAACTACCCACTTCTGGAGCATTAGGTATACCCATCTTATTCTCACCATTCACATGGGGTCACTGGCCAGTACTACCATTAGGAGTATCTCCATGAAGTACCTCCTCATTTCCAACACTATTAGAACCAACATGATGATTCCTTAGCACAACCATTCTGCAAAACCGAAACAAATCAAACACCAAAATTCAAATATTTCATCAACAATCACTCAACCTTAATCTTAGCATATTCAAATAAGGCTTAAAATCATCAATATAATCATCAAATAGTCATTCATGAATCATATTTCAAAATCCCCAAAATTCACCGAAGTTAGAATTTTTTTAACACCTTGGGTCGATTGGCTGGGTCGATTGACCCAGTCGACCCAGACAGTCAACCCACATACATAGTACGTGAAAAATCACTTAAAAAATCCATTTCACTTATCAGACTCATTTCATAACTCAAGATTACGTGGGAGAGCTCTAGAGAAAGGTATCCTAAGGTCTTCAAGAGTCATTCCAAGTCATTTTAGCATCAATAACAACTCTCATACATCTTTGCAACATCAACCTAAGGTAAACACTCTTCTTTCGGTTCGAAACCTTCTAGTTCTACCATGCAATTCTTCAAATACCATGATTTACTTGTTGTAATGGTTAGGAATCATGTCTAGGAACATTTAGGATCATGTTCTAGGGAATTTTAACACAATTCCATGTCTTTACAACACTTGCTAACAACATCATAGTCTCTTTTTACTGATTTCACCCCCAAAATCCCTCTTTTGAAAATCTTCTCTTATTTTCAAATCACAAAGAGTTTCGACTTCAAATCAATTCCTCCATACTTGCAATGATATGATAGAGATGTGGATGCAATTTGATTGTGTGAAATCCCACCAAATCCTAACCTTCCTACTGTGCCAAATGCATACCTACCATATACATTGTTCGATTTATTCTCCGCGTATGTGGAGTTGCCTAGTTTCAATTGGTAGAAGTTTACCTCGAAACTGATATTTTCTCCCTTCTATTTCTTCTTGCGCCATCTATAACCTTTGATAGGAAGGTGATCTTAAGTCATTCCCATGACTGATCTTTCTATCCCTGCTGTTCTAGAGTGGATCTCCATACACTCTATAACATGGTAAATTCTCCACATGATGATTTCAAGAGAAATCAAGTGTTATCTTCATGATTTGAAATTCCTTCTAATTGTTTCAAGACTTCAAGCTTTTCATCTCCTGTTCCTCAATCAAAGGTTAGTAATCTCTCTTGTGTTGTATTGACCTACTCTTACTATGTTTTATCCTTTGTGATTGAGATTAAGAAGAAGATGCTGCATCCTTGCAACCATCTCTTCTACAATCTCCTATCATTCTTAAGGTTTTATGATCTTCATATTGATCTTTACCATGATCCTTGTGAAGTCTACAAGAAGCCATGATCATACTTTCGATTTGATTTCAAGGCATGTTAGATTTATTCCTTGTTTTCTTACAAAAGATTTATTGTTAATTGTTTTCTGAAGATTTTGGGAGAAGAAAAGGCAAGATAAAAGCGAAGTACCACCATCTCCTTAGAAGCCTAGTACTCTCCCAATTTCGAGGACGAAATTATTTGAAGGGGGGAAGAATGTAAAATCCAGCCCAAACCTAGCCCGGGATACCCTATTTGTTTTGGGATAAAGAAAGAGTTGTTTAATGCTAGACCTTGAAGTTGGACCTTGATTTCAATGTTGTTATCCTTGAAAGCCTTAGGAGGCCATGTTCGGCCTTATCCTTACCCTAACCCGGCCCAGAATTTGTATTGTCTATAGATCCAATGACCCGAAGTGGTGGGAAAAGTCCTTGTGGACCCTTTTGGTTGATGATTTGGTGTCGGAGCCCAAGCCCATGGACATTGACGATGATGCCCCACACTTGAGAGCATTGTCAGTGTTAGTTTTGAATCTGCGCACCGAAGAGGGGTGAATTAATTGAAATACCTAATGAACTCCTGTGCACAATCCAAAGGTATTCCCCGAAACTAGACTTCTTGATTGAGTTGGTGTAAAATCCGGCCTTATCCTAACCCTGACACGGCCCGGATTTTATACTGTAGTAGGTCCGAAGACCCGAAGTGCTGGTAGAAGAGACCTGTGGGCCCTCTTAGTGGATGATTTGATGCTTGATGCTGAGCCTATGGACATTGACAATGATGCCCCTCACTTGAGCACATTGTCAATATTGGGTGAAAATCTGCTCATCGATGAAGATTGAATTAGTTGAAGCACTTTCTGGAGCCCCGTGATCAATCTGAAGGTATTTTCTGAAACTAGACTTGTTGATTGACTTGTAAGAGAAAACCCCGCTCGATTTGACCCTATATAGCCTCCCAAATCCACTCCTGAAGTTGCTGTCATAGCTTGGTCAAGTGCTTGGTCGACTGACAGTCGACCAACTAGTCGACCAAGAGTAATGGAATTCGAATTTGCACTAAATCTCTTCCCATTTTGCCCCTACCTTTTTGGAACTCGTGAATGAGGACCTAAACTAATCATTGGCACTCTAGAGCTCGAGGTTGGACACTCTCTTGGGCTATTCCTTGATGTTTGGGAAGATCTTTGACTCCAATCATTATTGTATACACTAATCATCAACTCAAGGTATGATTTCTTCTATTCCTCTTCTAATCTATTCATTTTTCTATCAATTAATGATCTTGAAATCATGGCTGAAGTGCTGCAACCTTGCAAACACTTTACCATGAGTTTCCCCCTTTCAATTTCTTAACCCTCCCCCACTCTTACTGTGCTATCATTCAAATGAGATTAATTGCACTCCATCACTTTGATTCTATTCAATCTAACCTATTTTGATTCAAATCGGATATCTAGATGCATGATAAGCTTAGACTATAATGAAATAAATATTCTAGCTTGATTCTTAACACTCATTTGATTGATTCCTATCATCCTTTTCAATTTCTATAAATTCCAAATTGATTCTTGCTAAGTATCATATAGGACCTTAAATTGGTTTTTTTTTTTTTTGATTTAACCGTTGGATCATCATGAAAATTACTGTGTAGTATCCTCTTACTGTTATAAACATGCCCTCCAAATTTCATGACGATCGGAGCACCGGAAGGGAAGTTTCGGATCAAGTTTCCATTGTTGTCCTGAAGATAACAAGTCTTGGTCGACTGCTTGGTCGATTGACAGTCGACCAAGCCAGTCAACCAAGAGTTGTTAAGGCACTGTACTCAGCCAATTTGATCCGTTTGAACCCCAATTCAATTGCTTTCTTCTCTAACATTAATTGTACGATTATTTAGGGTATCAACACTGATTTTGGGACCATACTTGGTAATCATTGAATCTATTTACAACTTTATTAAGGTAAGGACAGTCGTTCACTCAAGTATGTTAATTATATCAACATGCTTACATTATGGGAACTTAATGGTTATGTTTATATGAGGAATCCTTTACTATACATGACTGTTACGTGTTTTCTTATCAGTAATAGAATGTATATGTCAATTAGAATATCATGTTCAGTTTTACTTATGATTCATGTATGATCAATCATGTTATGATATGTATTTGTTTATATGATGAATCATTGATTTAGTATAATATGATGAGATTGAGCTTGTGATTGACTACGTATGACTTGGGATTGGGAAGTGTCCTTCCGACACTTCTGTCCTTGGACATCGGAGGGAGTAGTATGGGATATTCCCCGAAGGTGTCCATCGACGGTTTCCCGGGTTGTTGGATGACATATATAGGATTATCTAGGTGTATGGTTAGGATTTTTTCCCTTGTCGTATCAGACCCAAATCGGAAGGGTATTGAGACTGAATGACCCATGGTAGAGTATGGTTGAAGGGCGCTCAAGACCGGTATCCACTTTGTGAGAGGACTTGAACTATACTTCGGATACCCGGAAGGGGCCATTTGTTGGTAGGGTTGCCAATGGATAGACCTGGGCTCACGGACGCTCAAGACCGGTAACCAACCCGTGAGAGGACGTGAGAGCTTCCCGTTTACCATATGTGGATGACCAATAGGGTTGATGAGTCCGTAGTTAGGGACTATGAGGACTCTAGTATGAAGGATACCGGAAAGGATCGCCAGGGGCGAGGAATGGACATATCTGGATCTAACTTGATGTAACTGAGTAGAAGACTTGCATTTGGCTAGGCTTTAACCCTGACATGCGCCGGTACTTGGACCAATGGTGATGTGAGAGAGTGGTGACCTATACCCCAGCCATGGAATATCCTGAGGGATGAAGGACCCATTACCAACTAATGATGAGTGAATGAGACTTTCCTAAAGAAGTACGGTGCTATGACTTAAAGCATATCTGCCATTAAAGACCAGCATACATAGAGTTAGATTCATACATTCATTGTTTGTCTCATACCATATTGCATTTATGTTTGTTTTGTAATCCTGCCATTTATGTTATTATGGATTTAACTGCTTTACTGAGTTTCTTTGAAACTCATTCCTTTTGTACAATGTTTGTTAGACTACTCTACAGGTTCTGAGTATCATGACTGCTCGTATGAAGAAGCGCAAGGAGAAGAGGCATATCTCCAGGAAAGTGATTGCGGTTACGACAATTACACTGAAGATTCCGCGAGTGGTTATGCTCCGTACGATGCTTAGTCCGACCATAGAGTGGAAGCGCCCTTGTGCCATTTATGAGATTAATACTTATAGGGGTATTGTCTATAAGATTGAGAACAATTTAGTTACCTATTGTACCTGCTATTGGGATTAGATTCTATTCTGTTTCTTCTCTTTTAGAACTACATTTCCGCTGGTAGTAGAGTGGGATTTCGCCTCACTTTACTTATTTGATTTAGACACTCTGATTATATTTAGTACTCTGATTTATATATGATTCATTCTTTCCTTATTTGGATCTATGGTTTATCTTTCGCACATCGATTATTATTGTTCATGATTATGTTATTGTTTATGTGGGAGGTTGATTACTCGATACCTGATCTTCGGGCTATGGATCACACTCTCGGGGATGCCAGTTAGGGTACCGGCTGGGAGGATGTGACAGATTGGTATCAGAGCCCAAGGTTCGAGGAAATCCTAACCACAAAAGACAATAACGGAACATTCCTGAGTCATAGATCTGAAATGACTCCTCTACTCTTAGAAGTGAATAATAGAACACTTGGATTAGAAACTTAACCGATGAAGCATAACAGAACATTTCCGAATAACATACCATAATTATACTTAAACAAATGTCACTAATGCAAATAAAAGAAAGGTGCATAATATACAATAATTAAGTAAAAGAAAATGAACTTCATTAATTTCAAAAGCTTTTACAACGATTACATCTGAAATGCATAAATGAAAACCCTAAGGTACAGTCTATCTAGGTGATCTCCTCTGATCTCTGTATGCTCGAACTCCTCCGCTAGCTGAGTCACCTGATGCTCTATCCTATCCTGTCGTGACTCCATCCTCTCATACATCTGCTCCTGTCTGACCTCCATCCTCTCTAACATGGAAGTCATCGATCTCATCTATGCCCCAAGATCTGAAGTCTCTGGAACTGCATGAGAGGGGCCACCTGCCTCGAAGTGCGATGAAGGAAACTCGTGATGCACTGGCCCAGCCTCGTGTATCTCTGTATCGTCTCCTGCCTGATCATCACTATCAGGACCGATATCCTCTCCTCCATCCTCTGACTCCTGATCCTCATCCTCTGTCTCCTCATCATTCTCACCCTCCGGACCAGGAGATCACACAGTCTGCTGCAGTCTCATCTGACGAATGGTCCGAGTCCCGATAACATATCCCTGTGAACCAGTGTCCACTGGTGTATCCTCGAAACTCACCCCGAAATGTCTGAAGATCAAGGTCAGTAGCCTCCCATAGCAAAGGTTCCTCATGCTAGGCCGCAAAACCAAGTCCAGCATGACCTGCTGAATGATGTAGGAGAGATTGATCTCGAAGCCCATGTAGATGCAGTAAATGACTAAGGCCTCCATCACTGTTACCCAATGGTGATGTCCGGCCTTCGGCATAATGTTTCGGCCGACTATGCGACCGATAATCCGTGCAGAATCTGTCATCCGTCCGCTAGTCCACGGAGTGAAGCATCGACGACTATCCCATAGTGTGGAGAATATCTCGCGTAGCTCATACGGCATCAGATAGCTGTCCAAATCCGCTCCCGCAAGTATCCACACACACTGCTGTGGATAGTAAGGATCCTGCAAGATCTCAGCCAGTGATCGGGTGGAAAAGCGAATCTGAGTCTGGAAGACCCTGCTCCTGAGGACAAGTCTAAGTGGATGTCCGTGACCTCGAGCCTCCTCTGTGTAAGTAAGATTGCTGAAGAACAACCTCACTAGCTCCGGGTATACCGGCAGATCCTCAGTGAAGAGATGTGTCCACTGCAACGTGTCGAATCTCTGCCGAATCCTGAAGACTCGAGCTGGCGTAGGTGAAGCGGACGTCCCAGCTCGATGTTGCGATGGCATCGAAGTAGGCCTCGTACAAAAACTCGGCCTTGAGGTGTGTCGAACATGTCCGGTCTCCTAACCTTCTGTCTAGGCTCTGAAGGAACCTGACCTCTGCCCCTGAGTGCCCCTACAATACGACCACAACCTCTACCTTGTCCTCGCCCTCCCCTCTGCATAGTGTGTATCTGTGAAAGAGACTTCCAGTTAGTGCTACTTTAAGATTTTAGCCAAAAGGGTATTTTCGTAATTTTTCGAAAAATTTCAAATTTTGGGAAAATTTGATTTGAACATACTAGCATGTGCGCAATACTTGGAATTTCATGTCTATGAAGTTTGTTTGAAGAAAATCGATCGAAAACTTGAATTAAAGCGGAAAATTCAGCAAGAAGGAAAATTTGGGGATTTTGCAATTTAGGTCAAAATTGGATTTTTGAAAAGTTTAAATCAAATTTTATGGACCTATCTACAATATCATCTTGAGCATGTAGCATTTGATTTCGTGCAAAAATTTCAAGTGGTTTGTGAGAAAACGAAAATTTTCTAAAATTAACAATTTTGGTACAAAAACGTTGCGAGATGAACACCAATATGTTAGAACTTGTTGTCTATGCATGGCATTGTGTTTAAAACCTAGGGAATATGTTTCTAAGTATTCCTAAGCATGATTTCTAGCATTGGATACAAGCAAAACATGGTTTTGTTGAAATGCAAGCATGAGAAGATGAAAATGGAAGAAAGAATGAAAGATTTACCTTGTTTGTGATGGTTGTGTGTTGAAGTGTGGTTGTTGAAGCACCAAAACACCTCAAGAACACTTGGAAGAACCTTTGGAGATTTTCCCTAGAGCTCTCTCACCTTTGAAAGAGGATAAAACGAAGTTGGAATGTGGAAATGAGGCTTATAATGCGAATTTTCGTATTATGTCTTGATTGGTCGACTCATTGGTCGACTGGGTCAGTCGACCAATCACTTGACCAATGGACACAGAGACCTCATTTTCTGCTGAATTTTTGAAAAATGTGATTTTTGCCGTATGGATTATTGTTTGATGACTATATGGATATATGTAAGCATGATTTAAGTTTTCAAATCATTTGGACTTGTGGTTTATGTTGAAACTCCAAAATTCGGTATTTTGACGTTCTCAATTTTTGCAGAATGGTTACTCTGAGAAGTGGACGTGGTGAATCCAGTGGTCAGGGAGATGGTGAAATACCTCATGGAGGTGGTGAGATACCTAATGATGATCAGGGTACCCATGAGATACCCGGTGCCCCGAATGTTGGAAGCTTTCGTGATATTGCCAATATTATGGGCAATATGATGCAGCAGCAAGCAGCTCAGTTCAACCAGATGTTGGCGGGTTTCATGACTCTGCATAATGAGACTCGAACTGATGCTAATGTGAATCCTCATGCCGCAGTCCTGAATGTGGGAGGTTTAGCTGGAACTCCTTATACTCGCCTGATGGAGAGTTTTCTTAAGATGCAAGTGCCCACTTTCACTGGAGTTACCAAGGATCCCTTGTTTCCTAACAAGTGGCTTCGTGAGTTGGAGAAGGCTTTCCGACATCTGCAATGCTCGGAAGCTCAGAAGATTCTGTTTGCTTTGAACGTGTTGCAACGAGGAAGTTGATGCATGGTGGACCTCCACTCGACTGTTTTGGAAGGTTTGCATGCAGGAGTTGTAACTTGGGAGTTTTTCAAAGAAGCTTTTTGCTTGAACTATTTCCCCGAGGCGGTGAAAGATGCGAAGGAAGCCGAGTTTATGGTTCTCATACAAGGATCTTTGTCTGTGTTGGAGTACCAACAGAAGTTTGAGGAGCTTCATTTCTTTGCTCCAGATTCTCTGAAGGTCGATCTCGCCAAAGCGAAGAAGTTCTTCAAAGGACTGCACCTTGCCATTAAAGCTTACCTCACAGTCCGGCCTATAGTGAGCTATGCTCAAGTGGTGCAGAACTCGAAGAAGTTGGAAGAAACGAGAGAAGGAGAATGCTCGTATGCAAAGGCCACCGGCAGCCAAGGAACCCTGGGTTGGTGGATCGTAATGATCGGCGTTTTGTGAGACCTACACCCTACCCCACTCCTGCTTTTCAGCCTAGGAGTGTAGGTCAGAACTCGGGTTTTCAGTAGCCCGGCCAGTTTAGACAGTATGGCGGAAACCGACCACCAGCGAGTGCAAGTGCTAGGCCTGTGAATGCGAATCCTAGGCCTTTTGTTCAGAAGCCCCCTGTTGCAGCTACCCCAGTTGGACCCAGCAATCCTGTTTGCTTTTACTGCAAGCAAGCTGGTCATTTCGCTCGTGCCTGTCCGAAGTGGCCTATCCAGCAGCCTACTCCAGTGGTGAAGAGTGCTCCTACTCCTCCCTCTGGTAGAGTGTTCAGTATTTCCAGTGCTGAGCAGGATCCAAGCGATGAAGTGATTACGGGTACATTGTTAGTTGCTTCTATTTCTGCATTTGTCTTATTTGATACGGGTGCATCTCATTCGTTCATGTCATCTGCATTCATCAAGAAGACTGACCTAATCCCTGAGAAGTTGTCTAGTTTTTATTGATTAGTACACCTACTGGTCCTGTTGTGAAACTAGATAAAGGGTTAGTTAAATGTCCTGTGTTAATTGGTGAGAAGAACTTGGAAGCCAATTTTGTACTTCTTGATATGATGGACTTCGATGTTATTTTGGGAATTGATTGGTTAACAGCCAACAAAGCTATGTTTCTTTGTTCCTCAAAGAAGATTCAGTTCCATATTTGTGGAAGTCCGGTCTTTGAATTTCTTGGTGAGAAAAGAAGGGTTTGTAAGAAGGTGTTGTCTGCTCTGATGCAAGTCTATGCCCTAGTGGATGATGCTTCATCTGAAGGCAAGGGTAAAGTGGAGAAAAGAGTCGATGAAGTCAGGGTTGTCTGTGACTTTGTTGATGTCTTCCCTGATGATCTATCGGGAGTGCCTCCAGACAGGGATGTCGAGTTTTCTATTGATCTCGTCCTTGGTGCCGCTCCGGTATCTAAAGCTCCGTATAGGATGGCTCCCACTGAGTTGAAAGAGTTGCAAAACCAGTTGAATGAGCTTATTGATAGAGGTTTCGTACAACCTAGTGTATCACCTTGGGGAGCTCCGATCTTGTTTGTCAAGAAGAAAGATGGTAGTATGCGCTTGTGCATCGACTACCGTGAGTTGAATAAGCTGACTATCAAGAACTGATACCCGCTGCCCAGAATTGATGATCTCTTCGATCTGTTGAAAGGTGCAGTTGTGTTCTCAAAGATTGACTTGAGATCCAGATATCACCAATTGAAAGTGAAGTCTAGTGATATCTTCAAGACAGCTTTCCGAACACGGTATGGCCACTACGAGTTTAGAGTCATGCCTTTCGGATTGACCAATGCTCCTGCGGTGTTCATGGACCTCATGAACCGAGTATTTCACAATGTGCTTGATAAGTTTGTGATTGTCTTCATCGACGATATCTTGATCTATTCGAAGAGCGAAGAAAAGCATGCGAGCCATCTAAGTTTCACTTTGCAAAGATTGCGAGAAAAGAAGTTGTACACCAAGTTTAGCAAGTGTGATTTCTGGCTTAAGAGAGTAGTATTCCTTGGCCATGTAGTTTCAGCTGAAGGTATTCGTGTCGATCCTGAAAAAGTCCAAGTTGTGGCTGATTGGCAAAGACCGAAGTCGGTAACGGAAATAAGAAGTTTTCTTGGATTGGCGGGTTACTACAAAAGGTTTATTGAGAACTTTTCTAGGTTGGCTGCTCCTATGACTAAGTTGACCAGGAAAGAAGAGAAGTTTGTTTGCTCGACGCTTGTGTGAGAAAAATTTCCCGAGTTGAAAGATAGATTGACAAGTGCCCCGGTTTTGACTATACCTGATAGTTCCGGTGGTATGACAGTTTATACCGATGCGTCAAAGATTGGATTGGGTTGTGTACTGATGCAACATGGCAAGGTCGTAGCCTATGCTTCTCGGCAATTGAAAGATTATGAGCGGAATTACCCCACTCACGATCTAGAACTTGCCGCTATTGTCTTTGCTTTGAAGATTTGGAGACATTACCTCTACGGTGAGAAGATTGCCATTTTCACGGATCATAAGAGTTTGAATACTTCTTTACCCAAAAGGAGTTGAACAGGAGACAAAGGAGATGGTTGGAACTAGTCTCTGATTATGATTGTGATATTCAGTATCACCCTGGGAAGGCAAACGTTGTTGCTGATGCTCTTAGTAGGAAGAACCAGAAGAAGACTTTGGATTTGAATGCTTTGAGTCTACCATTGTGGTCTTCTATTGAGAGTTTTGATTTGGAAATTGTCCCCCCAATTTTTTTTTTTTTTTTTTTTATCAACAAAACCAGCCAACAAGAAAAAATAGTTTTTTTTTAAAACCCCCCCCCCCCCCCCCCCACCAAACCTTCTTTTTTTTTGTGCGGCCCCCCCGAAAAAAAGTAAGAAGCCTGCTTGCCCCCCCCCCCGAGGGGGCTTGGTGTTTGGCTTTGAATCCATGAAGGTTGATGATGAGGTTCTATTTATGGAAACAGAATCCTGATGAAGATCTAATTAGTTGATGGACTTGGAGTGCTCTCTATCTTGGTTTGAAGGCATTTCTACCTACTAGGTAAGTCACTTGACTTGTGTGCAAAACCCCTTTAGGTTTGGATTTGATCTGGGCCTTCAATTCCCTGTTTTGGCCTTCTTTGTCTGCATTGGTCGGCGATTGGTCGGCTGGGCCGTCGACCAATCCACTCGACCAATGGGTCTTGTCTTTGGCAATTAGGTTGATTCTTGCTCTATTTAAGTCTAACCTCGAGTCCACTTCGTATTTGCTGCCTCCAAACCCTCTGGAGCAGACCCAAAGACCTCTGCAAGTCATCTCTCTTGCATCCTTGGAGTTTTCTTGGCGGATCTTCGTCGGAACTCTTCTTTTTGCATCAAAAGGTATGTCTACTCTCTCTTCTTCTCCTACATCTTTGTTTTTCTTTCCTTTTTGAGTTGAGACAGTAGAAGAGATGCTGCATCCTCTGTTGCAAACATCTCTGAACATGTTCTCATGATCATCCTAAGGATTTAAGGCTAGAACAATGATCTTAACCATGATCATTGCAAGCTTTTGAAGGATTCATGATCAAACCATGATTTAATCTCTGTTAATTTCCTAATCTGAATTCCGATCTCTTTGGATCTTCTTTCATTGATCATGTTAGTGGTTAATGGTTGTGTTTTTCTTTCTATGATCCATAATCCATAGAATTCTAGTTGTTCTCTTCTACCTTACTATGTGTTCTTCATGATGCATGATAGTACATATATGGTAGGTTTTATTTCCTTATTTAGATTTATGCTTCTAAGCCTTATTCTATGAAGACCTATGCATGTTTTCATGTTTTCATTACCAAAGCAATGATCCATCCTCCTATTGTTCTTGTCCTTGTTTTCTATTTCAAAATTCATCAAGATCCATGTTTGATTTATTTATGGTAACTTTTTGTTTCCTAATTTGGATCTTGATACCTTGATTTGATTAGTGTTTTGAGGTCCCCTATATGCTAGAATACTACTGATGTAGTCTACCCCTTGATTAGTACCCTTTTGAACCACCAAATTCGGATTTCATATCTCAAAACTACGATTTTCTAAGCTCATTATCTGCATTGGTCGGCTGATTGGTCGTTGGACCACTCGACCAATCCACTCGACCAATGAGTACGGCAACTCCAGATTGGTGCATTTCGGATGCTTTGCTATATTTTCTGTTAGGGATCTTTCCTAATATGTTGTATATACTTGTTTAGGACCTTCTTCTCAAGTTTGCCAAGATCTTACTTGATTTCTTAGGATTCTTTGCGAGTTATAAAAGGTAAGGATGGTTATTTCCTTAATTACATAGATAGCATGAATCTAGTTTCTATATTTGAATATCATTAATATGTTTCCTAAATTAGATTCTTACAATGATATTCTCTTTGTTGCATAACTTTGATTACGGTAGCATTACTTATTCATATTGAATTGATTCATGTATGATTTACTTACCAATGTTATACAAATGATTGTAAATATTGATTTCTTTCCATATATGGAGTTACCATATATGTGATGATATGAATTGATGCATGTGTATGCTTACGTATGGTTTGGAAAGGAGAGGTGTCCTTTTGACATTTCTGTCCTTGGACTACTACGGGAATATTATGGGATGTTTCCGGAGATGCCCTCTGGACACCTTCCTAAAGCTGTTGGATGACATATATAGGATTGTCTAGTAGTGTTTGGCTAGGATGTCCTGTTATGTCGGACCCTAATCGGAGGGGTATTGAGACCGAACGACCCGTGGTAGCAATGGGGATTCATGGGCGCTCAAGACCGGTAACCAACCCGTGAGAGGACAGGGAATCACATTGTGGGGGCCATTTATTGGTAGGGTTGCATATGGTTAGACTTGGGCTCACGGGCGCTTAAGACCGGTAACCAACCCGTGAGAGGACGTGAGAGCTTCCCGTTTACCATATGTGGATGATCAATAGGGTTGGTGAGTCCGTAGTCGGGGACTATGAGGACTCTAGTGTGAAGGATACCGGAAAGGATCGTCGGGGACGAGGAATGGAAGTATCTGGATCGACTTGATGTAACCAAGTAGAAGACTTGCATTTGGCTAGGTATTACCACGACATGCGCCGGTACTTATACCAAATGGTTGTGAGAGAGTGTGTTGACTTAACCCCCTGCCAAGGTTTGTCTCGAGGGATGAAGGACCCATTACCAATCGGTCGCTCGGAGATATCTTAAATGGTTGGAGGGAATCCAAGATATCTTAAATGGTTGAGGATGTGAGTGGACTTTCCTAAAGAAGTACGGTGCTATGACTTAAAGCATGTCGCCAATAGAGACCAGCATACATAGAGTTAGAATCATTCATTCATTGTTTGTCTCATATCATATTGCATTTATGTTTGTTACGGAATTCTGCCATTTATGTTATTATGGATTTTAAGCGCCTTCTTGAGTTTCTTTGAAACTCATTCCTTTATTGTACAATGTTGTTAGACTATCCTGCAGTACGGAATACTATGACGGTCCCTATGAAGAAGCGCAAGGCGAAGAGGCATATCTCCGGGGAAGGTGATTGCGGTTACCACAATTACTACGAAGATTCCACGGGTGGTTATGCTCCGTACGATGCTTAGTCCGACCATTGAGTGGAAGCGTCCTTGTGCTATCTATGAGATCTACACCTACAAGGATGTCGTCTACAAAGTGGAGAATAATTTAGTTACCCAATGTACTTGCTCTTGGGATTAGCTTTTATCTAGTTTATTCTTTCGAGCTACTTTTCCATTTGGATGTAAAGTGGGATTTTTGCTTCACTTTACTTATCATTTGACACTACGATTATATCTATTATTCCGTTTCGTTTATGATTCATTCTTTCTTTATTGGATCTATGATTTATCTTCCGCACTCTTGTTATGGTTGTTCATGATTATGTTATTGTTTATGTGGGAGGTTGATCACTCGATACCCGATCTTGGGCTGTGGATCACACTCTCGGGTATGCCGGATAGGGTACCGGCTGGGAGGGCGTGACATTGGTGGTATCGAGCCCAAGGTTCGAGGAGATCCTAACCACAAAAGGCAACAACTGAACATTCTGAGTCATTGATCTGAAGTGACTCTTCTACTCTTAGAAGTGAATAATAGAACAACTTTGAATTAGAAACTTGAACTTTGAGGCATAACGAACATTTACGAATAACATACCATAATTATACTTGAACAAATGACACTAATGCAAGGAAAAGAAAAGTGCATAACATACAATAATTAAAGAGAAACAAAATGAACTTCATTAATTTCAAAAGTTTTTACAATGATTACATCTGAAATGCATAAATGGGAAATCCTAAGGTACGGTCTATCTAGGTGATCTACTCGATCTCTATATGCTCTGAACTCCTCTGCTAGGCCGAGTCACCTGATGCTCTATCTGTCTGTCGAGACTCCATCCTCTCGTACATCTGCTCTGTCCGACCTCCATCCTCTCTAGCATGGAAGTCATCGATCTCATCTGTGCACCAAGATCCGAAGTCTCCGGGAACCGCATGTGAAGGGCCACACTGCCTCGAAGTGTGATGAAGGAAACTTCGTGATGCACGGGCTCGGCCTCGCGCATATCCGTATCATCTCCGGCCTGATCATCACTATCGGGACCGATATCCTCTCCTCCATCCTCTGATCCCTCATCCTCATCCTCGATTCATCATCATCCTCACCCTCTGGACCGGGAGATCTCTCTAGCGATGTAGTCTCATCGTCGAATGGTCCGAGTCCCAATGGGGTATCCACTGTGATCTAGTGTCCATCGGAGTATCCTCGAAACTCACCCCGAAATGCTCGAAGATCAAAGTCGAAGCCTCCCATAGCAAAGGTTCCGCATGCTAGGCCGCGAGAACTAAGTCCGGCATGACCTGCTGAATGATGTAGGAGAGATCGATCTCGAAGCCCATGTAGATGCGGTAAATGACCAAGGCCTCCATCACTGTGACCCGATGGTGATGTCCGGCTTTCGGCATGATGTTCCGGCCGACTATGCGACCGATAATACGTGCGGAACCCGTCATCCGTCCGCTAGTCCACGGTGTGAAGCATCGGCGGCTATCCCATAGCGTAGAGCATATCTCGCGAAGCTCGTACGGCATCGGATGGCTGTCCGGTGCGCTCCTGCGGTATCCACACACTTGCTTGTGGGTAGTAAGGGACACAAAGATCTCGGCCGGTGTCCGGGTAGAGAAGCGAATCCGAGTGCGGTGGACCACTGCTCCACGAGGACAAGTACGAGTGGATGTCCACGGCCCAGAGCCTCCTCTGTGTAAGTAAGGTTCTTTGAAGAACAACCTCACTAGCTCCGGGTATACCGGCAAATCCTCGGTGAAGAGGTGAGTCCCTTTGTAAAGTGTCGAACCTCTGCCGGATCTGAAGGCTACGAGCTGGCGTAAGTGAAGTAGACGCCCCATCTCGATGTTACAATAGCTGAAGTAGGCCTCGTACGAAACTCGGCTCGAGGTGTGTCAAATAGGTCCGGTCTCCTAACCTCCTCTCTGGGCTCGAAAGGAACCGACCTCTGCCCTCGAGAGCACCTACGATGCGACCTCTACCTCTACCTCCTCCTCGTCCTCCCCTACGCATGATGTATACGTGGAAGAGACAAGAGACAATTCCAATTAGTGCTATTTCAAGATTTGAGCCAAAAGGGTATTTTCGTAATTTTTCGGAAAATTTCAAATTTGGGGGAAATTTGATTTGAACATACTAGCATGTGCACAATACTTGGAATTTCATGTCTATGAAGTTGTTTTTGATGAAAATCGATCGAAAACATGGATTAAAGCGAAAAATTCAGCAAGAAGAAATTTGGGGATTTTGCAATTTAGGTCAAAATTGGATTTTTGAAAAGTTGAAATTGGTTAAATCAAATTGTATGGACCTATCTACAATGTCATCTTGAGCATGTAGCATTTGATCTCGTGCGAAAATTTCAAGCGGTTTGAGAGAAAACGAAATTTTTCTAAAGATATCGATTTCGGTATAAAACTTTGCGAGATGAGCACCAAATGTGTTAAAACTTGTTGTCTATGCATGTCATTGTGTTTAAAACCTAGGGAATATGTTTCTAAGCATTCCTAAGCATGATTTCTAGCATTGGATACAAGTAAAGCATGGTTTTATTGAAATGCAAGCATGAGAAGATGAAAATGGAAGAAAGAATGAGAGATTTACCTTGTTTGTGAAGATGGTGTGTTGTGTTGTTGTTGTTGAAGCACTAAATCACCTCAAGAACACTTGTGGGAACTCTTGGATATTTTCCCTAGAGCTCTCTCACCTTTGGAAGAAGTTAGAATGAGGTTGGAATGTGGAAATGAGGCTTATAATGCGAATTTTCGTATTACATCTTCATTAGTCGGCGATTGGTCGGTGGGTCACTCGACCAACCACTCGACCAATGGTCACGGTGACCTCATTTGCTGTTGAATTTTTGGAAAATGTGATTTTTGCCTTATGGAATATTGTTTGATGACTATATGGATATATTTGAGCATGATTTAAGTTTTCAAATCATTTGGACTTGTGGTTTATGTTGAATCTTGAAATTCGGTATTTTGATGTTCTCGGTTTTTGCGAGAATGGTTACTACGAGAAGTGGGCGTGGTGAATCCGGTGGTCATGGAGGTGGTGAAATACCTCGGGGAGGTGGTGAAGTACCTCATGGAGGTGGTGAGATACCAAATGCTGATCGGGGTACTCATGAGATCCCTGGTGCCCCGAATGTTGGAAGTTTTGGAGATATTGCCAATATTATGGGCAATATGATGCGGCGACAAGCGGCTCGGTTCAACCGGATGTTGGTGGGTTTCATGACTCTGCATAATGAGACCCGGGCTGGTGCTAATGTGAATCCTCATGCCGCGATCCTGAATGCGGGAGGTTTAGCTGGAACTCCTCATACTACTTTGATGGAGAGTTTTACGAAGATGCAAGTACCCACTTTTCTTGGTGTTACCAAGGACCCCTTGTTTCCTAACAAGTGGCTTCGTGAGTTGGAGAAGGCTTTCCGGCATCTGCAATGCTCGGAAGCTCGAGAAGATTTTGTTTGCTTTGAGCGAAGTTGCAACAAGAAGCTGATGCATGGTGGATCTCCACTCGTCTGTTTTGGAAGGTTTGCATGCGGGAGTTGTAACTTGGGAGTTATTCAAAGAGGCTTTTTGTATGAACTACTTTCCCGAGGCGGTGAAGGATGCAAAGGAAGCTGAGTTTATGATTACGACTCAAGGAACTTTGTACGTGTTGGAGTACCAACGAAGTTCGAGGAGCTTCATTTCTTTGCTCCAGATTCTTTGAAGGAAGACCTCGCCAAAGCAAAGAAGTTCTTCAAAGGGCTACTGCCCCATGCCATTAAAGCTTATCTCACGGTCCGGCCTATAGTGAGCTATGCTCAAGTGGTGCGAGAACTCGAAGAAGTTGGAAGAAACGAGAGAAGGAAAGTGCTCGTGTGCGAAGCCTTGGCGATCAAGGAATTCAGTTTGGTGGATCGCAATGACCGTCGTTATGTGAGACCTACACCCTACCCCACTCCTACCTTTCGGGCTAAGAGTGTAGGTCGAACACGGGTTTTCAGCAGCCCGGCCGGTTTAAACGGTATGGCGGAAACCGAGCCACCAGCAAATGCAAGTGCAAGTGCAAGTGCGAGTGCAAGGCCTTTTGTTCGAAGTCCTCTGTTGCAGCCACCCCTGTTGGATCCGGCAATCCTGTTTGCTTCTCTCTTGCAAGCAAGCTGGTCATTTTGCTCGTGCTGTCCAGAAGCGGCACCTTGACTTTGCCCAGTGGTGAAGAGTGCTCCTGCTCCTCCCTCTGGTAGAGTTTTCGGTATTTCGATCTTGAGCGGGATCCAAGCCATGATGTGATTACGGGTACATTGTTAGTCGCTTCTATTTCTGCATTTGTCTTATTTGATACGGGTGCATCTCATTCGTTCATGTCATCTGCATTCATCAAGAAGACTAACCTAATCCACGAGAAGTTGTCTAGTTGTTTATTGATTAGTACACCTCTTTGGTCTGTTGTGAAACTAGATAAGGGGTTATCTAAATGTCTGTGTTGATTGGTGAGAAGAACTTGGAAGCCAATTTTGTGATTCTTGACATGAAGGACTTCGATGTTATTTTGGGAATTGATTGGTGACAGCCCATAAAGCTGTGTTCCTTTGTTCCTCAAAGAAGATTCAGTTCCATATATGTGGAAGTCCGGTCTTTGAATTTCAAGGTGAAAAGAGAAGGGTTTGTAAGAAGGTCTTTATGCTGCCTTGATGCAAGTCTATGCCCTAGTGGATGATGCTTCATCTGAAGGCAAGGGTATAGTGGAGAAAAGAGTCGACGAAGTCGAGTTGTCTGCGACTTTGTTGATGTCTTCCACGATGATCTATCGGGAGTGCCTCCCGACGAGAGATGTCGAATTCTCTATTGATCTCGTCCCTGGTGCCGCTCCGGTATCTAAAGCTCCGTATAGGATGGCTCCTCTTTGAGTTGAAAGAGTTGCAAAATCAGTTGAATGAGCTCATTGATAGAGGTTTCGTACAGCCTAGTGTGTCACCTTGGGGAGCTCCGGTCTTGTTCGTCAAGAAGAAAGAGCGGTAGTATGCGCTTGTGCATCGACTACCGTGAGTTGAATAAGTTGACTATCAAGAATAGATATCCACTTGCCCGAGAATCGATGATCTCTTCGATCGGTTGAAGGGTGCGATTGTGTTCTCGAAGATTGACTTAAGGTCCGGATATCACCAATTGAAAGTGAAGTCTAGTGATATCTTCAAGACGGCTTTCCGAGCGCGGTATGGTCACTACGAGTTTAGAGTCATGCCTTTCGGATTGACCAATGCTCTGCGGTGTTCATGGACCTCATGAACCGAGTATTTCATGATGTGCTTGATAAGTTTGTGATTGTTTTCATTGATGACATCTTGATCTATTCGAAGAAGCGAAGAAGAGCATGCGAGTCATCTAAGTTTCACTTTGCAAAGGTTGCGGGAAAAGAAGTTGTTTGCTAAGTTTAGCAAGTGTGATTTACGGCTTAAGAGAGTGGTTTTCCTTGGTCATGTAGTTTCAGCCGAAGGTATTCGTGTCGATCTGAAAAGGTCCAAGTTTGTGGCTGATTGGGAGAGACCGAAGTCGATAACGGAAATAAGAAGTTTTCTTGGATTGGCGGGTTACTACCGAAGGTTTATTGAGAACTTTTCTCGGTTGGCTGCTCCTATGACTAAGTTGACCGGGAAAGAAGAGAAGTTTGTTTGGTCGGCGCTTTGTGAAAAGAATTTCCAGGAGTTGAAGGATAGATTGACAAGTGCCCGGTTTTGACTATCACGATAGTTCCGGTGGTATGACGGTTTATACCGATCGTCAAAGATTGGTTTGGGTTGTGTCTTGATGCAACATGGCAAGGTCGTAGCCTATGCTTCTCGGCAATTGAAGGATTATGAGCGGAATTACCCCACTCACGATCTAGAACTTGCCGCCGTTGTCTTTGCTTTGAAGATTTGGAGACATTATCTTTACGGTGAGAAGATTGCCATTTTCACGGATCATAAGAGTTTGAAATACTTCTTTACCCAAAAGGAGTTGAACATGAGACAAAGGAGATGGTTGGAACTCGTCTCCGATTATGATTGTGATATTCGGTATCATCTGGGAAAGCAAATGTTGTTGCCGATGCTCTTAGTAGGAAGAACCAGGAAGAAGACTTTGGATTTAAATGCTTTGAGTTTACCATTGTGGTCTTCTATTGAGAGTTTTGGTTTGGAAATCGTCCACGAGAATTCTGATTTTATTCTTTTCCGCCATGACGGCAAGATCTGGTCTTAGAGATAAGATTGTTGCTCTGCGAGTTACGATCATGAGTTTTTGACCAAAGTTGAGAAGATTTCTTCGAATCTGAGTCGGATCCCGACTTTGGTATATCCATGGATGGTGCTTTGTTGTTTAGAGGAAGGCGTGTGTGCACACAAGCGATGAAGTTAAGAATGAAATATTGAAGGAAGCACACCGATCGGTCTTTCTTTGTACACCGGGAAGCACCAAGATGTACAAGGACTTGAAGGAACATTTTTGGTGGATTGGTCTAAAGGCGGATGTTGACGATTTTGTTGCCAAGTGTGAGACTTGCCAACGTGTGAAAGCCGTCCGACAACCTCCATCTGGATTACTTCAACCCCTTCCTATTCCTAGTTGGAAGTGGGAAGATATCTCCATGGACTTTGTGACTAGCTTGCCTCGGACAAGTAAAGGCAATGACAACTTTGTGTGGGTGATTGTTGATAGGTTGACCAAATCAGCCCATTTCATTCCTATGAAGATCACTCATACTCTGGATAAGCTAGCCGGGCTTTATGTGGATAATGTGGTTAAATCTGCATGGTGTGCCTTTGAGTATTGTTTCGGATCGTGATCCTAGGTTCACCTCAAGGTTTTGGAACAGTTTGCGAGAAGGCCTTGGGAACCCAATTGAACTTGAGTACAGCTCATCATCCACGGTCGATGGACAATGCGAGCGGACAATTCGGACATTGGAAGACATGCTCGGATCTTGCGTGGTGGATATGGGTGGTAATTGGGATGAACACCTAGCTTTGGTTGAGTTTGCCTATAACAACGGTTATCAAGCAACAATAGGCATGGCTCCATTCGGGGCTTTGTATGGTAGTACTTGTAGGACACCTTTGTCTTTGGTGAGGGCAATTGAAAGAAAAGTCTTAGGTCTGAGATGATTGAAGCTACAAGTGCTATGGTAGATATGATAAGAGAAAGGATTAAGTCTGCCTTGATCGAGACAGAAATCTTATCTTGATAAGAGAAGGACCGATTTGGAATTTCAAGTTGGAGAGAAAGTTTTACTGAAGGTCTCACCAATGAAGGGTGTGATGAGATTCAATGTTAAGGGTAAAGCTTAGCCCTCGTTACATTGGACCTTTCGAGATTTTGGAAAAGGTTGGACCTGTTGCGTATCGATTAGCATTACCTCCGTCTCTTGCTGGTGTGCACAATGTGTTCCATATTTCGATGCTCCGAAAATACATAGAGAATCCGGAACACATTTTGCAGCAAGCACTGAAGGACTTAGTGCTGATTTGACCTATGATGAAGAACCGGCCGAAATCCTGGATAGGAAGGACAAGCGGCTGCGGAATCGCGCCATTCCTTTGGTGAAGATTCGGTGGAAGAACCATACCCCTGAAGAAGCTTCTTGGGAGAAGGAAGAAGACATGAAGGAGAAGTTTCCTTACCTCTTTGGAAGCACGAGTGCGCTTTCAATTTCGGGGACGAAATTTCTTTAAGGGGGGAGAATGTGAAACCCAGCCCCTAACCTTGACCCGGAAACCTTGTTATTTGTAGGTCCGATGACCCGAAGTAAAGTAAGAAGTCAGCTTTGGGCCATCCCGTAGAGGACTTGGTGTTTGGCTTTGAATCCATGAAGGTTGATGATGAGGTTCTATTTATGGAAACAGAATCTGATGAAGATCTAATTAGTTGATGGACTTGGAGTGCTCTCTATCTTGGTTTGAAGGCATTTCTACCTACTAGGTAAGTCACTTGACTTGTGTGCAAAACCCCTTTAGGTTTGGATTTGATCTGGGCCTTCAATTCCCTGTTTTGGCCTTCTTTGTCTGCATTGGTCGTGATTGGTCGGCTGGGCCATCGACCAATCCACTCGACCAATGGGTCTTTGTCTTTGGCAATTAGGTTGATTCTTGCTCTATTTAAGTCTAACCTCGAGTCCACTTCGTATTTGCTGCCTCCAAACCCTCTGGAGCAGACCAAAGACCTCTGCAAGTCATCTCTCTTGCATCCTTGGAGTTTTCTTGGCGGATCTTCGTCGGAACTCTTCTTTTTGCATCAAAAGGTATGTCTACTCTCTCTTCTTCTCCTACATCTTTGTTTTTCTTTCCTTTTTGAGTTGAGACAGTAGAAGAGATGCTGCATCCTCTGTTGCAAACATCTCTGAACATGTTCTCATGATCATCCTAAGGATTTAAGGCTAGAACAATGATCTTAACCATGATCATTGCAAGCTTTTGAAGGATTCATGATCAAACCATGATTTAATCTCTGTTAATTTCCTAATCTGAATTCCGATCTCTTTGGATCTTCTTTCATTGATCATGTTAGTGGTTAATGGTTGTGTTTTTCTTTCTATGATCCATAATCCATAGAATTCTAGTTGTTCTCTTCTACCTTACTATGTGTTCTTCATGATGCATGATAGTACATATATGGTAGGTTTTATTTCCTTATTTAGATTTATGCTTCTAAGCCTTATTCTATGAAGACCTATGCATGTTTTCATGTTTTCATTACCGAAAGCAATGATCCATCCTCCTATTGTTCTTGTCCTTGTTTTCTATTTCAAAATTCATCAAGATCCATGTTTGATTTATTTATGGTAACTTTTTGTTTCCTAATTTGGATCTTGATACCTTGATTTGATTAGTGTTTTGAGGTCCCCTATATGCTAGAATACTACTGATGTAGTCTACCCCTTGATTAGTACCCTTTTGAACCACCAAATTCGGATTTCATATCTCAAAACTCTGATTTTCTAAGCTCTCTTTTGCATTGTGGTCGTTGATTGGTCGTTGGACCACTCGACCAATCCACTCGACCAATGAGTACGACAACTCCGGAGTTTGGTCGCTTTCGGATGCTTTGCTATATTTTCTGTTAGGGATCTTTCCTAATATGTTGTATATACTTGTTTAGGACCTTCTTCTCAAGTTTGCCAAGATCTTACTTGATTTCTTAGGATTCTTTGCGAGTTATAAAAGGTAAGGATGGTTATTTCCTTAATTACATAGATAGCATGAATCTAGTTTCTATATTTGAATATCATTAATATGTTTCCTAAATTAGATTCTTACAATGATATTCTACTGTTGCATAACTTTGATTACAGTAGCATTACTTATTCATATTGAATTGATTCATGTATGATTTACTTACCAATGTTATACAAATGATTGTAAATATTGATTTCTTTCCATATATGGAGTTACCATATATGTGATGATATGAATTGATGCATGTGTATGCTTACGTATGGTTTGGAAAGGAGAGGTGTCCTTTTGACATTTCTGTCCTTGGACTACTACGGGAATATTATGGGATGTTTCCGGAGATGCCCTCTGGACACCTTCCTAAAGCTGTTGGATGACATATATAGGATTGTCTAGTAGTGTTTGGCTAGGATGTCTGTTATGTGGACCCCTAATCGGAGGGGTATTGAGACCGAACGACCCGTGGTAGCAATGGGGATTCATGGGCGCTCAAGACCGGTAACCAACCCGTGAGAGGACAGGGAATCACATTGTGGGGGCCATTTATTGGTAGGGTTGCATATGGTTAGACTTGGGCTCACGGGCGCTTAAGACCGGTAACCAACCCGTGAGAGGACGTGAGAGCTTCCCGTTTACCATATGTGGATGATCAATAGGGTTGGTGAGTCCGTAGTCGGGGACTATGAGGACTCTAGTGTGAAGGATACCGGAAAGGATCGTCGGGGACGAGGAATGGAAGTATCTGGATCGACTTGATGTAACCAAGTAGAAGACTTGCATTTGGCTAGGTATTACCACGACATGCGCCGGTACTTATACCAAATGGTTGTGAGAGAGTGTGTTGACTTAACCCCCTGCCAAGGTTTGTCTGAGGGATGAAGGACCCATTACCAATCGGTCGCCCGAGATATCTTAAATGGTTGGAGGGAATCCAAGATATCTTAAATGGTTGAGGATGTGAGTGGACTTTCCTAAAGAAGTACGGTGCTATTGACTTAAAGCATGTCTGCCAATAGAGACCAGCATACATAGAGTTAGAATCATTCATTCATTGTTTGTCTCATATCATATTGCATTTATGTTTGTTACGGAATTACTGCCATTTATGTTATTATGGATTTTAAGCGCCTTCTTGAGTTTCTTTGAAACTCATTCCTTTATTGTACAATGTTGTTAGACTATCCTGCAGTACGGAATACTATGACGGTCCCTATGAAGAAGCGCAAGGCGAAGAGGCATATCTCCGGGGAAGGTGATTGCGGTTACCACAATTACTCTGAAGATTCCACGGGTGGTTATGCTCCGTACGATGCTTAGTCCGACCATTGAGTGGAAGCGTCCTTGTGCTATCTATGAGATCTACACCTACAAGGATGTCGTCTACAAAGTGGAGAATAATTTAGTTACCCAATGTACTTGCTCTTTGGGATTAGCTTTTATCTAGTTTATTCTTTCGAGCTACTTTTCATTTGGATGTAAAGTGGGATTTTTGCTTCCCCCTTCCTTTTTCCTTTTTCTCCTCCATTTTTTCTTTTTTTCCGTTTCGTTTATGATTCATTCTTTCTTTATTGAATCAATGACTTATCTTCCTTTTTTTTTTTTTTTTTTTTTTTTTTTTTTTGCCGGTGCCCCCCCCCCACCCCCCCCCCCCCCCCCCCCCCCCCCCCCCCCCCCCCCCCCCCAAGGCCCCCCCCCCCCCCCCCGCCCCCCCCCCCCCCCACCCCCCCCCCCAAAATTAAGTTAAAAAAGAAATGTTTAACCATCCGCCCCCCCCCCCCCCCCTCCCCCCCTGCTTGCTTCATCGTTTGTGCGTAGGCGGGCACCCCCCCCACCCCCCCAAACGAAAAAAAGAAAACAAAAAGGCAACCACCCCCCCCCCCCCTCTTATCCCACCCCCCCCCCCCCCCCCCCACCACCCCCCCGAGCAGCATTTTTGTTGGGTTGTTTGGTTGGTGGTTGTTGTTGTTTTTTTTTTCCCCCGGGGGGCCCCCCCCCTTTGTGGCCCCCTCCCCCACCCCCATCTGGATTACTTCAACCCCTTCCTATTCCTAGTTGGAAGTGGGAGGATATCTCTATGGACTTTGTGACTAGCTTGCCTCGGACAAGTTAAGGCAATGACACCGTGTGGGTGATTGTTGATAGGTTGACCAAATCAGCCCACTTCATTCCTATGAAGATCACTCATACTGGATAAGCTAGCAAGGCTTTATGTGGATAATGTGGTTCGCCCGCATGGTGTGCCAATGAGTATTGTTTCCGATCGTGATCCTAGGTTCACCTCAAGGTTTTGGAATAGTTTACGAGAAGGCCTTGGGAACCCAATTGAACTTGAGTACAGCTCATCATCCACGATCGATGGACAATCCGAGTGGACAATTCGGACATTGGAAGACATGCTCGGATCTTGTGTGGTGGATATGGGTGGTAATTGGGATGAACACCTAGCTTTGGTTGAGTTTGCTTATAACAACGGTTATCAAGCAACAATAGGCATGGCTCCATTCAAGGCTTTGTATGGAAGTACTTGTAGGACACCTTTGTACCTGGACTGAGACAGTGAAAGAAAAGTCTTAGGTCCTTAGATGATTGAAGCTACGAGTGCTATGGTTGATATGATAAGAGAAAGGATTAAGTCTGCCGATCAAGACATAAATCTTATGCTGATAAGAGGAGGACCGATTTGGAATTTCAAGTTGGAGAGAAAGTTTTCCTGAAGGTTTCGCCAATGAAGGGTGTGATGAGATTCAATATTAAGGGAAAGCTTAGCCCTCGTTTCATTGGACCTTTCGAGATTTTGGAAAAGGTTGGACCTGTTGCGTATCGATTAGCATTACCTCCGCCTCTTGCTGGTGTTCACAATGTGTTTCATATTTCGATGCTTCGGAAATACATAGAGAATCCGGAACACATTTTGCAACAAGCACCTGAAGGACTTAGTGCTGATTTGTCCTACGATGAAGAACCGGCCGAAATCTTGGATAAGAAGGACAAGCAGCTGCGGAATCGCACCATCCCTTTGGTGAAGATTCGGTGGAAGAACCATACCCCTGAAGAAGCTTCTTGGGAGAAGGAAGAAGATATGAAGGAGAAGTTTCCTCACCTCTTTTGAAGCACATGTACGCTTTCAATTTCGAGGACGAAATTTCTTTAAGGGGGGGAGTATGTGAAACCCAGCCCTAACCTTGACCCGGAAACTTTGTTATTTGTAGGTCCAGTGACCCGAAGTAAAGCAAGAAGTCAGCTTTGGGCCATCCCAGTGGAGGACTTGGTGTCTGGCTTTGAATCCATGAGTGTTGATGATGAGGTTCTATTTATGGAAACTGAATCTTGATGAAGATCGGATTAGTTGATGGACTTGGAGTGCTCTCTATCATGGTTTGAAGGCATTTCTACCTATTAGGTAAGTCACTTGGTATGTGTGCAAAACCACTTTAGGTTTGGATTTGATCTGGGCCTTCAATTCCCTGTTTTGAAGTTCTTTGACCCGATTGGTCGACTCATTGGTCGAATGGACCAGTCGACCAATCCAATCGACCAATGGGTTCTGTCTTTGGTAATTAGGTCTTGCTTGCTCTATTTAAGTCCAATCTCGAGTCTACTTCGTATTTTCTGCCTCCATACTCTTTGGAGCAGAACCAAAGACCTCTGCAAGTCATCTTCCTTGCGTCCTTGGTGTTTATCATGACGGATCTTCGTCAAAACTCGTGTTCTTACACAAAAAGATATGTTTACACTCTCTTCTTCTTCTTCATCCTTGTTTTCTTTCCTTTTTGAGTTGAGACAGTAGAGGAGATGCTGCATTCTCTGTTGCAAACATCTCTGAACTTATCTCTCATGATCTTCCTAAGGATTAATGGCTAATGCGATGATCTAACCATGATCATTGCAAGCTTTTGAAGGAATCATGATCTTGTCTTTGTTCATCTTTTGATTCAAATTATGATCTTCTTAGATCTGTTTTATTGATCATATTAGTAGTCAATCGCTGTGTTTTCTTTACAAGAGTTGTGATCTATCAATCTCTAGTTGTTTCTCCTCTATCATACCATGCTTTCTTCAAGAATCATGACTGATACATCTATGGTAAGTTTTGTTTCCTTATTTAGATTTATGTTCTTAGATCTATTTTCTTGAAGATCTAAGTATGCCTTCCATGATATCTTTATCAAATCAATGATTCATTCTCCTATTGTTCTTGTCTATGATTTGTATCTTGAATTCTTCAAGAACCATGATTGATCTAATTATGGTAACTTTTTGTTTCCTAATTTGTAACTTGAAAACTTGATTCGATTAGTGTTTTGAGGTCCTCTATATGTTAGGATACTACCAATGTAGTTTACCCCTTGTTTAGTACCCTTTTGAACCACCAAATTCGGTTCTTTATTCTTAAAACTCTGATTTTGTAGGCCACTGTCTCCATTGGTCGACTGATTGGTCGACTGGGACAGTAGACCAATCCAATCGACCAATGAGTACAGCAACTCCAGATTTGGTCTGTTTTGGATGTTTTGATATCTTTTCTGTTAGGGATCTTTCCTAATATATTGTATACACTTGTTTAGGACCTTCTTCTCAAGTTTGTCAAGATCTTACTTGATTTCTTAAGATTCCTTTGCAAGTTATAAAAGGTAAGGATGGTTACTTCCTTAACAACATAAATTGCATATCTTAGTTTCTATATTTGAATCTTGTTAATTTATTTCTTTAATTAGATTCTTATAATGTTATACTACTGTGGTACTGTCTTGATATCAGTTAGATTACTTGTTTATATTAAATTGACTCATGTATGATTTACTTACCAGTCATACACAAGTTGATTGTAATTATTGATTTCTTTCCATATATGAAGTTACCATATATGTGATGTTATGAATTGATGCTTGTGTATGCTTAAGTATGGTTTGGAAAGGAGAGGTGTTCCTTTTGACACTTCTGTCCTAGGACTACTACGGGAATATTATGGGATGTTTCCGGAGATGCCCTTTGGACACCTTCCTAAACTGTTGGCTGTCATATTTAGGACTGTCTAGTAGTGTTTGGTTAGGATGTCCTGTTATGTCAGACCCTAATCGGAGGGATATTGAGACCGAACGACCCATGGTAGCAATGGGGATTCATGGGCGCTCAAGACCGGTAACCAACCCGTGAGAGGACAGGAATCACATTGTGGGGGCCATTTATCGGTAGGGTTGCATATGGTTAGACTTGGGCTCACGGGCGCTCAAGACCAGTAACCAACCCGTGAGAGGACGTGAGAGCTTCCCGTTTACCATATGTGGATGACCAATAGGGTTGATGAGTCCGTAGTCAGGGACTATGAGGACTCTAGTGTGAAGGATACCGAAAAGGATCGCCAGGGGCGAGGAATGGACGTATCTGGATCTGACTTGATGTAACTGCATAGAAGACTTACATTTGGCTAGGCTGTAACCCTGACATGCGCCGGTACTTGGACCAATGGTGATATGAGAGAGTGGTGACCTATACCCCAGCCATGGAATATCCTGAGGGATGAAGGACCCATTACCAACTGATGATGAGTGAATGAGACTTTCCTAAAGAAGTACGGTGCTATGACTTAAAGCATGTCTGCCATTAGAGACCAACATACATAGAGTTAGATTCATACATTCATTGTTTGTCTCATACCATATTGCATTTATGTTTGTTTTGTAATCCTGCCATTTATGTTATTATGGATTTAACTGCTTTACTGAGTTTCTTTGAAACTCATTCCTTTTGTACAATGTTTGTTAGACTACTCTACAGGTTCTGAGTATCATGACTGCTCGTATGAAGAAGCGCAAGGAGAAGAGGCATATCTCCAGGAAAGTGATTGCGGTTACGACAATTACACTGAAGATTCTGCGAGTGGTTATGCTCCGTACGATGCTTAGTCCGACCATAGAGTGGAAGCGCCCTTGTGCCATTTATGAGATTTATACTTATAGGGATATTGTCTATAATATTGAGAACAATTTAGTTACCTATTGTACCTGCTATTGGGATTAGATTCTATTCTGTTTCTTCTCTTTTAGAACTACATTTCCTTGGTTAGTAGAGTGGGATTTCACCTCACTTTACTTATTTGATTTAGACACTCTAATTATATTTAGTACTCTGATTTATATATGATTCATTCTTTCCTTATTTGGATCTATGGTTTATCTTTCGCACATCGATTATTATTGTTCATGATTATGTTATTGTTTATGTGGGAGGTTGATTACTCGATACCTGATCTTCGGGCTGTGGATCACACTCTCGGGTATGCCAGTTAGGGTACCGGCTGGGAGGATGTGACAGAAAGTATCCGGATTTGACATGATACGACTGAATAGATGACTTGCACTAGGCTAGGCTTCGCCGCGACATGCACCAATACTTATACCAATGGTGATGTGAGAGAGTGGTGACTAAATCCCAAACCATGGCTTGATGAGGACCTTACCCAATTACCACGGCAGACCCAAGATATCTTATGATTGAGGGAGAGTGACTGACGACCCAAAGAAGTATGGTGCTATGGCTTAAAGCATGTCTACCTTAGAGACTAGCATACTTAAGATTAGAATCATATTTAATCATTGTCTCATATCATATTGCATCACATTTTGACTTGTGTTGGATGAACTGTGTATTATGAAACGACTTGCCTTGCTGAGTTCTTTTGAACTCATTCCTTTTGTGCAATTTGTTAGATTATACTGCAGGTATAGAAGACCTTGATGGCACGTCCTATGACCTGAGCTATGATCCCGCATACTACACTTCGGGTGATGGCTACGCAGAGAGTCAGGATTGCTATACCGAGGAGGATTATAGTGCGTACCAGGGTTTGCCCCACATTAGTGAGGGAGCGGCCACGTTGGGTTTACTTCATCCATACTTTCGAAGAGGATATCATTAGGATAGAGGAAACCTATATGTAGGCTCCATTTCCCCTGGATGATTGTAATCATTTGGATATTCTCTCTAGTTCCTATGGATTTGTTCATAACACTGGTTGTAACTTTACTTGATTTGCCATTGTTCCGCTGTTGTGAAGGAGTGACTTCTGATCACTCTTTCTCTTTGAGATTTTGTCACTTAGAAGTTGATACTTAATGTTTCTACACTCTGATTAATTACCCTTTTCGTATTCATTTGATCTATTTATTGTTTACTTTATACATTGATCTGGATCTTCGGGGTGGATCACATCCTGGGTATGCTAGATAGGATACCGGCTGGGTGGATGTGACAGTTGTAGGAGAAAACCTCACTCAATTTGACCCCATATAGCCCTCCAAATCCCTTTCCGAAGTTGCTGCACTATGTTTGGCAAATCCTGCTTGCGCATCTAAGAAGGTGAGCTTAGTTGATAGACCTAATGAACTCCCATGCTTGATCCAAATGTATTTATGGAAACTAGACTTCTTTATTGACTTGTAGGAGAAAACTCCACTCAATTTGACCTTGTATAGCCTTCCAAATCCCTGTTCGAAATTGCTGAACTATGTCTGGCAAATCCTACATGCGCATCGAAGAAGGTGAGCTTAGTTGGTGGACCTAATGAACTCCCATGCTTGATCCAAATGTATTTCTGGAAACAAAACTTCTTTATTGACTTTTAGGAGAAAACCCCACTCAATTTGACCTTGTATAGCCTTCCGAATCCCTGTTCGAAGTTGCTGAACTATTCTTGAAAATTCTGTTGAGACTCTGTTGGTCGATACTATCAACCAAAGGTATCGACCTACAAGCCCAGATTCGAATAAAAAGGTTATTTTTGGATATTCCTTTCTCCTTTTTAAGTGAAACCTCGAACATAAATCATTATTTCACTCATTTCAACATCTGAGAACGTGGGAAAGCTCCTCTAAACCTCCTCCTTGGCTTGGGTGTTGATCTTCTTCAAGAATCATTGTCTCTCTTCTCCAAGGTATGTAATCTCTCACTCTCTCTCTCTCTAATCCACTTCTACCTCATCTTGTTCTTGCTACTGAGTTCGTGAAGATGGTGCTGCAACCTTGCAACCACCTCTTCTACAAGCTCTTTTGCTTTGATTAAACCTTTCTTCACCCTTTCCATGCTATGATTCTGATACATGATGTTCTTGCTTTCTTATTTTGATTTTTCTCTTCTTTACAACATGAATTCATCTCTTAAATCTTATTTTCCCTTTCAATTAGGTCTGATTATATGTTAGTATGTATCTCTAATCTACTGCCCATCATTCCCTTAATTGATTCATAAGTTCTCTTGCAATTGCAATTGATTTCATTGAAGAACATGGTCCTTGCAAGTTTGAACCTAGGACCTCAATTTGGGGGTTTTCAATTTGACCATTGGATCATGTTAATTCTTGCTACATAGTCTCCTGCTATTGTTCCTAGCATTCCCTCCAAGTTTTGTATCGATCCAAGACCCGGAAGACAAAATTTTGGCCAAAACCCAAAAAGCCAGCTTGCTGGCCGAGATTCTTTTGGTCGATGCTTGTTGGTCGATACTATTGACCCAATGTATCGACCAACAGAGTTGCTGCCAGCAACGTTTGCCCAATTTTGATCCATTCGATCTCCGATTGTTTTGATTTCTTCTCTAATCCTTCATGTATGTTTGTTTAGGGCTTTAAGACTATAATTGGACCATTCTCTTGTGACTTCGGATCATCTTTTTCACAATTTGAGGTAAGGACGGTTATTGCCATATAACATAGACTGTATGACTTTTACACTATTGTTGGTAACTTAGTAGACTTAACTTATTAATTGATTTTAGACATCATATGACTACTGTAGTTACCTTATGACAGTAGCACCATGCTTAATTACTTGGTTTATCCTGTTACTTATTCTTGTCATTTATTTATTCACTGTATTATGAGATGTTATGACATGTTTTCAATGTGATAATGTATTGTTGATATGTAATGGATGGAAATAAGCATGTGATTGCTTAGGTATGATTTGGGATTGGGGAGTGCCCTACTTGTACATCTGTCCTTGGACATCGGAGGGAATAGTATGGGATGTTCTCCGAAGATGCCCATTGACGCTTTCCTGGATCATTGGATGACATACATAGGACTTGTCTAGATGTATGGCTAGGATGTCCCTGTTATATCAGACCCGAATCGGAAGGGCATTGAGATCGAATGACCTGTGGTAGTAGTGTGGATTTGTGGGCGCTCAAGACCGGTAACCACTCCGTGAGAGGACATAAATTGCATTGCGGATACCCGAAATGGGCCATTTATTGGTAGGGTTGCAAAGGGCTAGACTTGGGCTCACAGGCGCTGAAGACCGGTGAAATGATCCGTGAGGGGATGTGAGAGCTTCCCGTCTACTATTTGTGGATGACCAATAGGGTTGATGAATCCGGTGAATAATATTCGTGACTCTAGTGTGAAGGATACCGGAAAGGATCCCGAGAGGGGAGGAATGGACGTATCTGGAACTGACATGATATGATTAAGTAGATGACTTGCATTGGGCTAGGCTTTACCTTGACATGTGCCAATACTTAGACCAAATGGTGATGTGAGAGAGTGGTGACCGAAACCCCCAACCATGGATTTATCCGAGAGGAATGCAGGACCCAATTTCCCCCTGGTGATGAGTGACTGAGACTACCTAAAGAAGTATGGTGCTATGACTTAAAGCATGTCTACCCTAGATGACCAGCATACTTAGGGTTAGAATCATATATCATCATTGTCTCATATAATATTGCATCATGCTATGCTGTGCATCATATGATTTGTGTTATTATGGAATACTTTCCTTGCTAAGTTCTTTTGAACTCACTCCTTTTTGCAACATATTGTGTTAGACTTTTCTACAGGTACTACTACTGTTGACTATGACAGTCAACACTATGAGGACTAAGCTGGTGACTCATACCACTTTGGCTACGGTGACTACATCGGTGAAGGCTATCAGTTCAAGACTCATATTTGTCAGGATTAGATCCGGCCTGGCTTAGTTTCTTATGATTATGTTATTGAAAAGACATTGTATAAGTTAGAAGAAACTGTAACTTAGTTGCTTACCTTTTTATTTTATTTCTTTGGAGATTTGGTTGTAACCTTTACCTTATTTCGATATACCTTCCGCACACGTTTGTAGAGTATATTTCCCCTATACTATATAGTTGTCTTTGATTTGGCACTTGTTATTCCACACTCTGATGTTCTTCGTGATCCTTCTGTGATCATTTCTTAACTTTTATTTTTAGATTTCTTGAATACCTTAATTTGTTCTTGCTTTTGATTATATTATTGTGCTACGTGGATATGATCGTTCCTAAACTGGATCTGTTGGGTTGTGGATCACTCCCGAGTAACCCAGATAGGGTCCCCCCTGGGTGGATTTGGGGCAGGATGTGACAGATTGAGTCAAAACCTGTAAAACCCAGCCCTAACCTTGACCCGGGAACCTTGTTATTTGTAGGTCCGATGACCCGAAGTAAAGTAAGAAGTCAGCTTTGGGCCATCCCAGTAGAGGACTTGGTGTTTGGCTTTGAATCCATGAAAGTTGATGGTGAAGTTCTATTTATGGAAACTGAATCTTGATGAAGATCGGATTAGTTGATGGACTTGGAGTGCTCTCTATCTTGGTTTGAAGGCATTTCTACCTATTAGGTAAGTCACTTGACTTGTGTGCAAAACCCCTTTAGGATTGGATTTGATATGGGCCTTCAATTCCCTGTTTTGGATTTGCTGTCAGCATTGGTCAACTGGGCCAGTCGACCAATCCACTCGACCAATGAGTGCTGTCTTTGGCAATTAGGTTTTTCTTGCTCTATTTAAGTCCAATCTCGAGTCCACTTCGTATTTGCTGCCTCCAAACTCTTTGGAACGAACCAAAGACCTCTGCAAGTCATCTCCCTTGCATCCTTGGTGTTTTCTTGACGGATCTTCGTCGAAACTCTTCCTTTTGCATCAAAAGGTATGTCTACTCTCTCTTCTTCTCCTCCATCTTTGTATTTTCTTTCCTTTTTGAGTTGAGATAGTTGAGGAGATGCTGCATTCTCTGTTGCAAACATCTCTAGACTTGTTCTCATGATCATCCTAAGGATTAGAGGCTAGAACAATGATCTTAACCAAGATCATTGCAAGCTTTTGAAGGAATCATGATCAAACCATGATCTAATCTTGCTAAACTTCTGATTTGAATTCTGATCTCCTTGGATCTTCAATATTGATCATGTTAGTAGTTAATTGCTGTGTTTTCTTTTCATAATCCATGATCTATCAATCTCTAGTTGTTTCTCTTCTACCATACTACGTGTTCTTCATGAATCATGGTAGTTACATATATGGTAGGTTTTATTTCCTTATTTAGATTTATGCTTTTAAGCCTATTTCCTTGAAGATCTAAGTATGTTTTCATGATATCTTTACCTGAAGCAATGATCCATCCTCCTATTGTTCTTGTCTTTGATTTCTATTTCGAATTCATCAAAATCCATGGTTGATCTAATTATGGTAACTTTTTGTTTCCTAATTTGGATCTTGACGTCTTGATTTGATTAGTGTTTTGAGGTCCCCTATATGTTAGAATACTACTGATGTAGTTTACCCCTTGATTAGTACCCTTTTGAACCACCAAATTCGGATTTCATATCTTAAAACTCTGTTTTTTTTAGGCTACTGTCTGCATTGGTCGACTGATTGGTCGACTGGACCACTCGACCAATCCACTCGACCAATGAGTTCAGCAACTCCAGAATTGGTCTGTGTTGGATGTTTTGGTATCTTTTCTGTTAGGGATCTTTCCTAATATGTTGTATATACTTGTTTAGGACCTTCTTCTCAAGTTTGCCAAGATCTTACTTGACTTCTTAGGATTCCTTTGCGAGTTATAAAAGGTAAGGATGGTTATTTCCTTAATTACATAGATAGCATGAATCTAGTTTCTATATTTGAATATCATTGATATGTTTCCTAAATTAGATTCTTACAATGATATACTACTGTTGTATAACTTTGATTACAGTAGCATTGCTTATTCATATTAAATTAATTCATGTATGATTTACTTACCAATTATATACAAGTGATTGTAATTATTGATTTCTTTCCATATATGAAGTTACCATATATGTGATGATATGAATTGATGCATGTGTATGCTTAAGTATGGTTTGGAAAGGAGAGGTGTCCTTTTGACACTTCTGTCCTTGGACTACTACGGGAATATTATGGGATGTTTCTGGAGATGCCCTCTGGACACCTTCCTAAACTGTTGGATGACATATCTAGGATTGTCTAGTAGTGTTTGGCTAGGATGTCCTGTTATGTTAGACCCAATCGGAGGGGTATTGAGACCGAACGACCCATGGTAGCAATGGGGATTCATGGGCGCTCAAGACCGGTAACCAACCCGTGAGAGGACAGGAATCACATTGTGGGGGCCATTTATTGGTAGGGTTGCATATGGTTAGACTTGGGCTCACGGGCGCTTAAGACCGGTAACCAACCCGTGAGAGGACGTGAGAGCTTCCCGTTTACCATATGTGGATGATCAATAGGGTTGATGAGTCCGTAGTCAGGGACTATGAGGACTCTAGTATGAAGGATACCGGAAAGGATCGTCAGGGACGAGGAATGGACGTATCTGGATCTTACTTGATGTAACTAAGTAGAAGACTTGCATTTGGCTAGGTTTTACCCTAACATGCGCCAGTACTTATACCAAATGGTTGTGAGAGAGTGTGTTGACTTAACCCCCTGCCATGGTTTGTCCTGAGGGATGAAGGACCCATTACCAATCGGCTGCTCAAGACCGGTGAAATGATCCGTGAGAGAATCCAAGATATCTTAAATGGTTAAAGATGTGAGCGGACCTTCCTAAAGAAGTACGGTGCTATGACTTAAAGCGTGTCTGCCAATAGAGACCAGCATACATAGAGTTAGATTCATTCATTCATTGCTTGTCTCATATCATATTGCATTTATGTTTGTTCTGGAATTCTGCCATTTATGTTATTATGGATTTTAACTGCCTTACTGAGTTTCTTTGAAACTCATTCCTTTATTGTACAATGTTTGTTAGACTATCCCTGCAGTCTTGAATACTATGACGGTCCCTATGAAGAAGCGCAAGGCGAAGAGGCATATCTCCAGGAAGGTGATTGCGGTTACCACAATTACACTGAAGATCCCGCGAGTGGTTATGCTCCGTACGATGCTTAGTCCGACCATTGAGTGGAAGCATCCTTGTGCCATTTATGAGATTTACACTTATAAGGATGTTGTCTATAAAGTGGAGAACAATTTAGTTACCCATTGTACTTGCTACTGGGATTAGATTCTGTCTAGTTTATTCGAGCTACTTTTCCGCTGGTTGTAGAGTGGGATTTTTGCCTCACTTTACTTATCTGTTTGATACTCTGATTATATCTAGTATTTTGATTTATTTATGATTCATTCTTTCCTTATTGGATCTATGGTTTATCTTCCACACTTTTATTATGATTGTTCATGATTATGTTATTGTTTATGTGGGAGGTTGATCACTCGACACCTGATCTTCGAGCTATGGATCACACTCTCGGGTATGCCAGATAGGGTACCGGCTGGGAGGATGTGACAAAACCAAACTTCCAAAAATGAATTTTGACATAAAATGGGAATTTTCCCCCTTTCATCGTTGCTGAATTTTGACTTTAAAACCACCAAATTGAAAGGTTTTTCTCAAATAAAACATGCTAGCATACCATTCTAAGTACCATGCACATGCTAGTATGCTCAATTTGAAATTTTGCTAAAATCGAAAATTTCCAAAAATTAGCAAAATGGTCTTCATGCATAATTTTTGTAAAAACTATTAACATTAGGTTCTTTTGTCTTCTCAATAGCTACACATACACTATGCCACCTCGCAGTCGTTAGATGGGTGGTAGGAGCGGTAAAGGTAGAGGTAGAGGCCAGGTTCCACTCTTAGAGCCACACAATGTGATTAAACGAGGAGACTGATTCAGTACACCATAGGTGGAGTACCTGTATGAGGTCTTCTTCGAGCGATGTAGCATTGTGTACAGCCGAGTACTCCGATTACGATATCTTAGCACTTTTCGAATCCGTCAGCGATTCGATATGATGCAGTTGACGCATCTTTTCAATGAGGATCTTCTGGTCTACCCGGACTTAGTGAGATTGTTCTTTAGCAACCTTACATTCATTCAGGAGGGTTTGAGACGAGGTCCTTTTGAGCTGATCCTAGAGAGTCTAGTTCAAAAGACACGGATTCGGTTTTCTACTAGTACATTGGCAGAGATCTTTGAGTACCTTACTACCCTCATGAGTGAGTATAGATACCTACAGGAGTAGAGATAGATGCCTTCCTTCTACCTCACAAGCTACACAAGATTTGCATCACACTTTGGAGAGATGATCGGTGCTACGCTCCACGGACTAGTGCACAAATGACTGACTCAGCTAGGGTCATCGGTCACATTGTGGGCCGTAACATTATTCCGAAGGCGGGGCATCACGAGAGAGTATCAGTGATGGAGGCTCTAGTTATCTACCGCATATACTTGGGTTTCAAGCTTGATCTACCCTTCATCATCCAAAACGTCATGCTAGAGGTTGTGGAGCATCCGGGCGTACGGAACCTTTGCTTCAGACGTCTTCTCACACTTATCTTCCGGCATTTCGGAGTGATACTGGAGGATACCAAGATGCAAACACAAAATATGGGCTATGACATCGGGATGAGGAATGTCCATCAGATGCAGCTTAGCCAGGCCGAGAGGTCGGAGGGTGAGGATGATGATGACTCAGATGAGGAGGATGATGAGTCTGATGGTGGTGACTATGGTGCTAGTCCGGACACAGATGACCAAGCAGGAGATGATATCGAGATGCATGAGGCAGATTCGGGCCATCATCAGATCCCCACATCATCACATTTTGAGATCGGAGGTCCATCACTAACAATTCCAGAGACTTCGGAGCTGTGTGCATAGATGCGCTCTATGGCTTCCATCCTAGAGAGGATATAGTCGAGGCAGGAGAGGATGGAGTCACAGTTAACTCAGGTGGTAGAGGATGTTAGAGCACTGATAGACCAGAGACAATAGTCTAGATAGATTGTACTAGGATTTTCCTTTTATGCTTAACAAATGTAACTCATTGAAGAACTTTCCTAGAATTAATGATGTCACATCCACCCAACCGGTACCCTACCTGGCATACCCGGGTGTGTGATCCACAGCCCCGAAGATCAAGTGTCGAGGAAATCATCCTCCCACATGAGCAATAACATAATCAAGAACATAAATAATCAATGTGCAAAATATAAATGAGAGATACAAATAAGGAAGGAATAAGATCATATATCATCAGAGTACGAAAGGTAATAAAAATGTCAAGTCATAAAGTAAAGTGAGGCGGAAAACTCACTTTACCAAACAGCAGAATAGTAGCTCAAAAAGAAAGAAAAGAGATTACAACTAATCCCAATAAGAAGTACAAAAAGTAACTAAATTGTTTTCCACTTTGTAAAGAATGTCCTTGTAAGTATAGACTTCAGAGATAAGACAAGGACGCTTCCACTCCACAAATGGACTAATCATGGTACGAAGCATGATCACCCGAGGGATCCTCAAAGTATCGTCGTAACAGCTATCACCTTGCAGGAGATATGCCTCCTCTCCCTGCGCTTCTTCATACGTGCCATCATAGTATTCCGAACCTTTAGAGAAGTCTAACAAAGACATGGTAAAAAGGAGTGAGGTTCAAAGGAAACCTAGTAAGGCAGTTAATCCGTAATAACATAAATAACAAGATTTCAAAACAAAGCATGATGCAATGTGATATGAAACATATGTTGCATTATGATTCTAACTCTATGTATGCTGGTCTCTATTGGCAGACATGCTTTAAACCATAGCACTGTACTTCTTTAGGAGGGTCTCATCTCACAACACCGGTTGGTAGTGGGTCCTTCATCCCTCGGGACAATCCATGGCTGGGGGTATAGGTCGCCGCTCTCTCACATCACCATTGGTCTAAGTACTAGCGCATGTCAGGGTAAAGCCTAGCCAAATGCAAGTCTTCTACTTAGTTATATCAAGTCAGATCCAAATACGTCCATTCCTCGCCCCTGGCGATCCTTTCCGGTATCCTTCACACTAGAGTCCTCATAGTCCTTGACTACGGACTCATCAATCCTATTGGTCATCCACATATGGTAAACGGGAAGCTCTCACGTCCTCTCATGGGTTGGTTACCGGTCTTGAGCGCCCATGAGCCCAAGTCTATCCATATGCAACCCTACCAATAAATGGCCCCAAAAAAGGTAACCGCAATGTGATTCATGTCCTCTCACAGATTGGTTACCGGTCTTGAGCGCTCACAAATCCCCATTACTACCACAGGTTGTTCAGTCTCAATAGCCCTCCGATTAGGGTCTGATACAACAGGGTCATCCTAGCCAAACACTGCTAGACAGCCCTAAGCATGACAACCAACAATTTAGGAAGGTGTCAATGGCCACCCTTGGAAACATCCCATAATATTTCCGTTGATGTCCAAGGACAGAAGTGTAAAATCCAACTTTAACCTAACCTTGACCGGACCCGGAAATTGTTGTATTTGTAGGTCTGAAGACCCGAAGTGGTGGTAGAAGGGACTTGTGGACCCTACTAGTTGATGAAGTGGTGTCGGAACTCCATTCTATGGACATTGATGATGTTGCTCCTTCCTTGAACACATTATCAGTGTTAAGTTAGAATCTACGCACTGATGAAGAGTGAGACAATTGAGATATCAAATGGAATCCTGTGCCCAATCCGAAGGTATTCCCCGAAACTAGACTTCTTGAGTGAACTATAGGAGAAAATTCCATGCAATTTGACCTTGTATATCCCTCCAAGTCCATACCTAAAGTTGCTGAACTATTCTGAAAAATTCTGCTGATACATGTTTTGGTCGATACTATTGGTCGATACCATCAACCCAAAGTATCGACCAACACATGCTGAATCCGGATTTAAAGATTCTGTGGAATATTCCCTACTTATTTATTCCATCCTCGTGTTTTGAACCCTATTCTAATCATTGAGGCACCTGAGAACGTGGAAGAGACTCCCAAGAACTCCTCCTTGGTAATGGTGAAGCATCTTCCCCACTAATCATTGCCAACTACCCACTTCCACTCTCTTGCTCTACTCTCAAGGTATGACTCTCTCTCCTAGTCTCTTTCTCACTTATCTTTACTCTCATTTTTACTATTGGGACCATGGCCAAGGTGCTGCAACCTTGCAAACACCTTGCCATAAGTCTTCTATACCTCATACATTGATTTTTTCCCCAATTTTGCTATGATTTACTTACCTCTTGATCATTAACTATGCATTTCCATGATTTGTTGCTTACCAACTTACTTTATTTACCAAAACTTAGATGAAGCCAATGATTAACCTAATCTATACCTTGCATATGATTTCAATATTGCTCCTAAGTTATTCCCTACCTAATCCACTATGTTTTCCCCCAACTTGCATTTGGAAATAGCCAATGCCATGATTAAAAACTCTTGAACCTGATATACCAATTTGGGGATTTCTAATTCGACCATTGGATGATGTTAATTCCTTGATAATTAGTGTCTATATATTGTGTTTAGGCTGCTCCACAAATTTCGTATCGATCCGAGACCCGAAAGACTAATTTTGAGCCAAAACCTAAAAATCCAATTGCTGTCCGAGACTCTTTGGGTCGATACTATTGGTCGATACCATCGACCCAAAGTATCGACCAATAGAGTTGTTGTCAGCAACTTTTGCCTAGTTTTTATTCGTTCGATCTTTGCAAGTTCATGTACCACTGTCTGTGCCACATCAGCTTCATACGAGAAGGCTCTTTCATACGAATCATCTTCAACTTCCTACGTTGTGCAACCATCTGTACAACTCATATAATATATACAATGAAAAGAATGAGTTCCGACGAACTAAGTAAGGAACAAACAATTCTCATATTTATGTCAATACAATCCACGAATGCACATATGAAATGATATGGATGGTATGCAAAAATATGAATGCTACTAAGATCTAACTACGCAAGTCTCTAACAGCTGACATGCTTTAATATATACACCAGCCCTCCTCTGGGTAGGTCTAGTCACTATGATCTGGCAAGGACTGGTTACCTCTGTAGGGATCCTAGGCAAAGGGGTAAGTCCACACCTGGCTCTCAAACCATGGCTGGGGTTAAGTCAACACTCTCTCACCATGACCATTGGTAATGAATAGTGGCGCATGTCAGGGTTTCTAATCCAATGCAAGTCATAATGGTAACATACTATATGGAGTTCAGATACTTCCCCTATGGCACCAACCAACTCGGTTCAGTATCCTTCGCAACCTAGGAGTGTGAACCCTCACGGACTGGCTACCACTGTTGGATTCCACTCCTTAACCCTATGGTCATCCACATATTGTTGGGGCGGATGCTCTCATGACTCCTCACGACACCCGGTTCGCTCCTTGGACGTCCATGAGCCCAACCCTAACATATGCAACCCTACAATTGCATGACCAATAGTGGACCACTGAGTCTCCGCACGGGACTAGTTACCGTTGTAGGATGAAACAGAGTCACATCACCATTGTCACGGGTCACCCTACTTCAATTCCCCTGCCAAAAGGGTAATAGCATGTGGGGTACCTAGCCATGCAATTCTAGACTCTCCTATGAATGTCATCAAGTAATCATGATAGTGCTAGAAGCATCAGTGAGCATGTGTCCCATACCACAGCCCTCTGATATCTCCAGCCAAGATATCCCAATGGAATACCCCTTCCATCACAACTACACTACATCACTCTTTATCATACCATGAACAGTTGTGCAATATCATAAAAGATAAAGTACATAAAAGAACATTTCAAACTGCAAGTATACAATAAGATTCACATGCTTTATACAATTACAGCAAAATACATGATCAAAGAATAGTAAATAGAACAGCCGAATCATCATGTATATGTAATTGCATATAGATAAGAATGAATGTCCTTACCTGTAATTTAGTAGAAGTCCTTTAAATTGCAATCCAAACACAATTATAAAACTTTAAGTAGAAACAGAGGACACCTATATACAGGGTTACAAGAATGTATAAGAGTCAAGAGTCAAAACAAATCCAAAATCAAACCTACACAGCCACTGGAAACCAGCCAGTCACTAGTGGCGATTGCTTAGGTCAAGCGACCTCCACAAGCGACTGCCCATGTTTCAGGCAGTTTCCAACTCCGAAAATCAGACTTTTTATCATCCAATTTCAATTCATTTTGGGATGATCTTAGTCCGAATTTCAAACTTAATAGGTCTATAACAAAGGGGTGAAACGAAACCCTTAAATTAACAAAGATTTATTACCCAAATCATTCCCCTTGATTAGATCCATCCATTAACAAATGCAGGGATTCGTTTCTGGACAGGATCTCATCAAGAACATTGAAAAGGGAGTTACAACTAATCAATTGGGTAACCACTAACAAAATGGGGATGGGTTCATATCAATTAGAGGTTAAAAAGAAGAGAATTGCAGATGGAGATTCATTACTTTAATCAGAATCACCAATAATAGAAGGGAAGAGGTTCCAAATCATTAATAGCACTTCGCCCACCTTCCAGCATGTTTCCACTGCCGCCTAATTGCCCAAAATAGCAATCCTGAACATAATAATGAGTTACAAGGGCGAGGGTTGCTATTTATAACGAAAAGGGGGCAAAATAGGGCATTTTCCCGCAAGCAGAACCGGGCGGTCGCTTAAGGCGGTCGCTTGGTTTAATCAACTGCCACTAACAACCACCCCCAAGTATGTGCTATACAAGGGTGCTTTGCTCAAGGGGTTGAAACCCAAACACAACCTAACCCAAAACAACACATGGGGGAGGTCTTACCTTCATTCCAGACATCTCCAAACATCATTTGCCTTCTACCAGAGATCCAACTTCCTAGTAAGGCAGGTTCTTCAATATGAGAATCCAGATCCATAGGTTCTGCATATAGATCATGGACTTTTATTCTGACACTCGACAAATTAATCCAACTATACCTTCAAGTTCTCGGACCTACAATACGGATTCCGGGTTAGAAATACGGGGGTTGTTACACTATCCATTTGCAACCCTACTAATAAACAGCCCCCACAATGTGATTCATGTCCTCTCACGGGTTGGTTACCGGTCTTGAGCACCAACAAATCCCTATTACTACTACGGGTCGTTCAGTCTCAATGTCCTTCCGATTAGGGTCCGACACGATAGGGACATCCTAGCCAAACACCACTAGACAAGTCCTATGTATGTCATCCCATAATCCGGGAAAGCATCGATGGGCATCTTCGAGAGAACATCCAATACTATTCCCTCCGATGTCCAAGGACAGAAGTGTCAGTAGGACACTCCCCAATCCCAAATTATACCTAAGCAATCACATGCTTATTTCCATCATATCACATACCAACGATACATCATCATAAGAAAAGATATGTTATAACATCTCATGATCAAGTGTATAAGTACATGACAAGAATAAATAGACATGATAAACAAAGTAATTAAGCATGGTGCTACTGTCATAAGGTAACTACAGTAGTCATATGATGTCTAGAATCAACTAATAAGCTAAGTCTACTAAATTTCCAACAACAGTGTAAAAGTCATACAATCTATGTTATATGGCGATAACCGTCCTTACCTTAAGCTATGATGATGATGATCCAAAGGTAACAAAAGAATGATCCAATGATGGTATTAAGACCCTAGACAAACATAAATGAAAGATTAGAAAAGAAATCTGGAAAATTGGAGGTCAAATGGGTCAAAACGGCGAAGAACACAGTTTAGCACCTGCTTGGTCGATACTCCTTGGTTGATGGGATCGACCAAGGAACAGTATTGGGGCTGCATAGTGTATTTTGGTCCGAAATTGGTCTTCCGGGGCTCGGATCGATCCGAAACTTGGAGAGATTCATTGTAACTGTATAAGGACACTATGCAACAAGAATCAACACAATCTAATGGCCCAATTGAAAACCCTTAAATTGAAACCCTATGTTCTAAATACAAGAACATAGCATGAAGTGAAATCAAATGAAAAGCAATGAAAATGGAGGGATTAGCTAGGGGAACTGATGGGGAATAGATTAGAATCATATTCTAGCATAGAACATAGGTTTAACACATTACATATCTCAGTTTAGGTCAAGAATGCAAGATGTTAATAAGAAATTTATAGAAATGCATATGCGAGAATCAAAATAAGAGTATATCATAAGTAGGAATGGAAAGAGATCATGGATTAGTGAGGAATGAACACTTTGAGTAATGGTTGAAAGGTTGCAGCATCAACTCCAAGGTTACAACAGTAATAAAAGAAGAGAAAAGAGTAGGATAGAGAGTGAAGATGAGAGTTCATACCTTGTAGATGATAATGGAGGCAAGAATCAAATGATTGGCAATGATTAGAGTAGAATAACCTTCACCAATATCAAGGAGGAGCTTTGGGGAACCTTCTCCATGTTCTCGGGTGTTGCAATGATTAGAATAGGGTTCAAAGCACGAGACTAGCATAAATAGGGGGTGGAATATTCCAAAAGAATCATTAACTCTCAGCAAGGCAGTCTTGGTCGATGCTCCTTGGTTGATGGGATCGACCAAACAGAATTGGCCAGGCATAGTTCAGCAACTTCGAATAGGGATTCAGAGGGCTATACGGGGTCAAATTGAGGGGGGTTTTCTCCTATAAGTCAATCAAGAAGTCTAGTTTTAAGAAATACATTCGAATCGAGCATAAGAGTTCATTAGGTACTTCAAATAATTCATCCCTCTTTGATGTGCAGTTTCTTAACAAACACTGACAATGCTTCCTAGTGTGGAGCACCATCATCAATATCCATGGGTTCTGGGTCAAACACCATGTCTTCTACAGAGATGGCCCACAGAGACTTCTTCCTTCACTTCGGGACATTGGATCTACCCTAAGGAAAAGGTCGGACATGACCTCCTAAGGCTTTCAAAGATAGCAACATTGAAATCAAGGTCCGACTTCAAGCTCTAACATTAAACAAGCCTTTCTTTATCCCAAAACAAATAGGGTATCATGGCTAGGTTTGGGCTGGATTTCACAGCTCTGATGCACGTCTTTTGGGTTCTCCATGGTAATTGGGTCAAGGCATCCTTCCTGGACATTCCATGGCTGGGGTTTAGGTCAACACTATCGCTGACCCCCATTGGTATGAGTATTGGCGCGTGTCAAGGTTAGCCTAGCCAAATGCATGTCTTCTACTTAGTTATATTAACTTAGATCCAGATACTTTCATTCCTCCCATCCCAAGATCCTTTCTGGTATCCTTCTCCCTAGAGTCAGCGTATCTTTATCGTATCCACCAAGTCGGACTACGGAATCATCAACCCTATTGGTCAATTACATCAAGTTAACAAGTAGTTCTTGTTGCTCTCATGGATCATTTCACCAGTCTTGATTTCAAGGGCCCTTGTTCCACTTCTGCAACTGTACCAATAAATGGCCTCTCACGAGTATCCACAATGTGATTCATGTCCTCTCACGAATGTAACTCACGGGTATCCTGAGGGCCACAAATCCCCATTGGTATCATGGGTTGCTCGGTCTCAATTCTCTTCCAATCGGGTCTGATATAACAGGGATATCCTAGCCAAACACTTCTAGACATGCCCTAGGTATGTCAACCAGTAATCAGGGAAAACGCCAAGGTGCACCATAGGAAAATGTCCCCTACCACCTCCACTGGTGTCCAAAGGCAAGAACTCCAAAAGGGCATTCCACATTCCCCAATCACAACCTAGGCATTCAATTCACATCACAATCGTGATTTCATACATGTCACACCATAGTCCAAATCACATTCAACATGATTCATTCCAATATGTTAATCACAATATGAATAACCTACTATAATTGTAGAGGTAACATAATATCAAGAAGGTAAATCAATAGTAGCTAAATCATGCATTCGAATCATATCATAACAAGGTATGTAAATTTGCATATTGTGAGTGGAATACTCACCTCGTATTCGACTTCATAAATTTTGAGAAATAGATCATAAACATACCTTGGACATAAGGAATGTAAGGAACAAACCAACCCTAACGATCAAAGACGAAACAAAAGCAAAACAAAGTAGATTTGAGGCTACTAGCTTGGTTGGTCGATTGGTTGGTAGGTTGATCCAATCGACCAATAAAATAGTACGGGGATGCAAACCCTAATTTAGTCATGGCATCAAATCATGGTCAAAAGATAGGATCTTGATTAAGACATAAAAGTTAGGGTTTCAAAGCATATAGTCTAAGGATCTCATGTAAAGATCAAGGAGAATAAAGATTCACCCTAGGGGAATAAAGAATAAGAAATCATAATCAAGAAAAGCTTTTGGGATGTTCCAACGGATAAAATAAAATTAGGGTTCTCAATTGAATATCCTCTCCGGAAGGTTCCCCTAGATTGGATCTCAAAATAACCCAAGGTAGGTTCATAGAGGATAAGGGAAACATAGGTTTAGTATTTCAAAAATAAGAATGGCATTGGAGAGGATCCACCAAATTAACAGAAATATTAGGGTTCTCAATTGTGTAAGTTTTCTTGAAGATACCCAAAATTTCTTTAACAACACGCATAGGATAGCTCACAAAAGAGCAAAGGGGAAAGATAGGGATCCACCCCATAATCATGGGAACACAAGGGAAGGTCATGGTAATGGTCTGAGACCTTCCCCACAATCACCAACTTTGGTAGGAAAACAGTAACAAGGGAGTAATCAAGAACTCAAGTAAAATTAGAAACAAGAACATCACCATATGGTTTCAAGAATATAGAGTGAATGGGGGATTCACTCTACGAAAGAAAGAATAGTATTTCAAAATCAATAAAGGTATTGGGTAGGGCAATGAGGGAAAACAAGGTTTCACATAAAGTGAAGGAAACAAATTCTAATCATACAATTAGGGTTTTACTAACAAGAATCCGTGTATCCCCACGGAAAGACTAGGGAGAATAAAGATTCACCCTAGGCAAAGAGAAGAAAAGAATTTACAATCAAGAAGGTGTTGGAAAAGTTCCAACAAATTAAAAGAGGATTAGGGTTTCCCAATTTGGTTACCTCCCATGAGGGTTACCAAAGGGTTCCCTCCCAAAATCAACCAATAGTAGGTTCTCAAGGTGAAAAGGGGAAACAAGAGCCTCCCAACAATTATGGGGATACAAGGAAAATTTGTAACACTAGTGTGAGACCTTTCCCACAAACACCAAGATCATTAGAAAAATAATGAGGGAGTGATCAAGATCTTAGGTAAGGTCAAATTCAAGAATCATTGCCATATGGCTTCAAGAACATAAAGTGAATTGGGGAATTCACTCTAGGGCTAATAGAATCAGAGAAGAGTCCACTACAGTAGTGTAATACCTTTCTCATAATCTAAAGATCAAAAGTATAGAAGAAAGAATAAATCAAAGAAGAAACGAATTGATTACTAACCTTTTAGAAGAAGAACCGATGAAGAAACTCAAACGGATGCTTGAGGATCTTCCTTGGCTTTGGAGGAGAGGTTCTAGGGTTCTTCTCACGTTCTCTAGAGGCTTAGAACTGATTTTGAGTGAAAAACACAGAGTCCCCCCCCCCCCTTTAAATAACATAAAAGGTCAAAAAATTACCAGGATTTCCAATTTTGACCTTAATGACCCTATTGGTCGATTGGTTGGTCAACTGGCCAGTTGACCTATCAGTCAACCAACTATGAGAGCAACTCCAAAATAGGGATTTATTGGGCCAAACTTCAATATCTTTGGATGGGCTTCTTTCAACACATCTATTCACTTACCTAGGCTTTAGGCCCATCAACCAAGTTCTTCTTCATCAATGTGCAGTTCAACTCCAAATCAAGTAAGGTTCCATGAGGGAACACCATCATCAATATCTATGGGTTTCGGGTGAAACACCATGTCTTTTACTGAGATGGCCCACAAAGACTTATTTCTTCCCTTTGGGGCTTTAGATCTACACTAAGGGAGAGGTCTCGACTTGACTTCCTAGGACCTTCCAAGGATAACTACATGGTACTTAAGGTCCAACTTTAAGGTCAAACATTAGCAAGCCCTTCTTCACCCAAAATAGATAAGGTGTCCAGGTTAGGTTTGGGCTGGATTTCACAAATGGTGATTCCTTACAAGATGTGCATCAAAGCCATGAGAAGACATAAATCACATTGTGGGGGCCATTCATTGGTAGGGTTGCATATAGTAAGCTTTGGGCTCATGGGCACCCAATAAGGCGAGAGGCATGAGGGGACATGAGAGCTTCTCATTTATTATATATGGATGACCAATAGGGTATAGAGTCTACATAGCCGAGAGGGAGATGGTGACTCTAGGGGGAAGGATATCGGAAAGGATCACAAGAGGTGAGGAATGGATGTATCCGATCTTAAGTAGATGTGGCTCAACAGATGACTTGCATTGGGCTAGGTATAACCCTAACACACACCAATACGCATACCAAGGTGGTGACTGATAGTGTTGACCCAAACCCCAGCCATGGAATGTTCGAGAGGGATGCCCTAACCCAATTGTTGCGGAGAACCCAAAAGACGTGCTTCAGAGCCGTGAGGGAGAGTGACTTAGACCTACCCAGAGGAGTATGGTGTTCTATCTTTATTGTGTGTTTGCCACTAGATACCAGCATATATAGAATTAGAAGCATACTTGCATATTGTCTTATATCATTTGCGTTTATGCGTTGCTCTTGTTCTAGGGATTGTGATTATCATAATTGTTAATTGTGTTTGAACTGCTTGCTAAGTTCTTTTGAGCTCACCCTTTTGGGAACATGTTTTCTTTAGATTGTGTTGCAAGTACTAATAACTGCGCGATCTTGAACTACAAGGCCACGACGTGTGACTCGTATGGTTTCCAAGATTTTGGCAACTACGAGCAATACAGTGAAGCATACTCGTGCGATGACGAAGCGTACTAGAATTAGCTAGATCATGGAGCTTGAGTGTCCCATACTGGAGACGGAGACGTCTAAGTCTAGACATTGTTTGATGGACATAGATACTCTTTATGTTTAGTTAGAACAATTCTTAGTTCCTTTATTTTCTTTCAATTGTAATACTTAGAGTTTCAATCTACCTTCTACTTTTGTTTTAGAGTTTATTTCCGCTATTCTCTATACTCTAATTATACATTGGTATCATATTTTTCTGCACTCTAATATTCTTTTGTGATCCTTCTAAGGTCCATATTTTATTGTTTCTTAAATACTTGAATATAATGATTTGTTCTTGCTCTTGATTATATTATTGTGCTATGTGGGTATATGATCACCCTAAACTTGATCTTCGGGACTGTGGATCACACCTCCGGGTATTCTAGATAGGGTACCAGCTAGGGGGATGTGACACTCTATGGTAGCAGTAAGTGCAGTGTTGATCAGAGAAGGAGAGTGCCAACATCCAATTTACTTTGTAAGTCATACTTTACTTGATGCTGAATCTAGGTGTCCTGAAATTGAAAAGCAAGATTTCACCTTGGTAACAACTGCAAGAAATCTAAGACCATACTTTCAAGCTCATTTTTTAGTTGTTCTAACCAATTGGCCTTTGAAAAATCAAATTTACAAACCTGACCTTGCAAGTAGGCCAATATCCTAGGCAATTGAATTAATTGAGCATAATATAGATTACAAGCCCATAACGGCTATTAAAGAACAAGTTTTAGGTGACTTTGTTGCTAAGAGTATATCACCACCCGTGGATGGAGGAAATCCTAGCGTAAGTTCTGGTAGATGGATTCTCCACGTTGATGGCTCGAGTCGCTCTCAAGGTTCTGGAGGAAGATTCATTCTCCAAAGTCCTATAGGTTTATGGTTCAAAGTGCTCTTCGATTCGAATTCCATTCTTAGAATAATGAAGCAAAATATGAAGCTTTAATTGTGGACTCCATCAAGCCAAATCATTATGTGTTTAGAACATGGAGGTCAAAAGTGATTTGAAGTTGGAGGTCATTCAAATTACTAGGATTTATGAAGAACTAGAAGTCATGGCGATAGATGTTGAGCCTTACTAAATGGACATAATATTAGCTTATAATAAAGATAACATCCTTCCAGAAGATAAAGAAAAAGCGAGAACCCTTAGTGTCACATCCACCCAGCCAGTACCCTAACCGCGATACTTGGGTGTGTGATCCATAGCCCCAAAGATCAGTTTGAGGCAATCATCCTTCCACATTCACAATAATATAATCGAGAACAAGACTAAATCAATGTGTAATTATTATAAATGAATAATCAAGGAAAGATTCATAGAAAGATTACATTCCAATCAGAGTGCGGAGAAAGATACCAAAAGAATAAATCAAATATAGAGTGTAGCAGAAAATCAATATATAACAGCAGAGGAAAAGTAGATCCAAAAGTAAATGAAATTACAACCGTCTCAAGAGTATAAGAAAAGAAATAAACTAAGTCCTTGTGACATCCAGCCCAAACCTAGCCAGGACACCCTATTTGTTTTGGGATAAAGAAAGACTTGTTTGATATTAGACCTTAAAGTTGGACCTTGATTTCAGTGTTATTATCTTTGAAAGCCTTAAGAAGTCATGCCAGACCATTCCCTTAGGGTAAACCTGTAATATCGGGCCTTATCCTAACCTTGACCGGCCGGGAATCTTTTATGTTTGTAGGTCCAAAGACCCAAAGTGGGGGGAAAATAGACTTGTGGACCCTTTTGGTTGATGATTTGGTGTCGAAACCCAAGCCCATGGACATTGACGATGATGCCCCTCACTTGAGAGCATTGCCAGTGTTAGTTTTGAATCTGCGCACCGAAGAGGGGTGAATTAGTTGAAATACCTAATGAACTCCTGTTCTCAATCTGAATATATTTCCCGAAACTAGACTTCTTGATTGACTTGTAGGAGAACACCTCACTCAATTTGACCCCATATAGCCCCCCAAATCCCTGTCCGAAGTTGCTGAACTATGTCTGGCAAATCCTGCTTGCGCATCAAAGAAGGTGAGCTTAGTTGGTGGACCTAATAAACTCCCATGCTTGATCCGAAGATATTTCTGGAAACTAAACTTCTTGATGGACTTGTAGGAGAAAACCTCACTCAATTTGACCCCGTATAGCCCTCCGAATCCCTGTTCGAAGTTGCTGAACTATTTCTGGATTTTCTGCTGAAATCTGTTACCTGTTTTGGTCGATGCTCTTTGGTCGATGCCATCAACCAAGGACCATCGACCAAAGTTGCCCAGAATTGAGAAAAAGATGCTTTTGGATATTCCTTCATCTATTTAAGTGAAACCTCGAACCTAGAACCATATTTTACTCATTTCAACATCTGAGAACATGGGAAAGCTCCTCTTAGGCTCCTGCTTAGCTTGGGTGATGATCTTCTACAAGAATCATTGTCTCTCTTTTCCAACTATCATCTTCCAAGGTATGATTCTCTCTCTTGCTCTCTATCCTACCCACTTCTCTTCTTCTTTTTACTGATGAGACCATGGCCAAGGTGCTGCAACCTTGCAAACACCTTGCCATGAATGTCTCTTCCTATTTATACTTGTTTTTCCTTCATTCTTGCTATGCCTCACTTGCATCTTGATCCTTACATATACATTACCATGATTTCTTGCTTAGAAACTTGATTTCTTATACTAAACTGAGATGTGGAGTATGATTAGTCTAATCTCTGGCTTGCAAATGATTGTAATCATGTTCCTAACCTATTCCCCAACTAATTCTCTAGCTTCCCTTTCAATTACATCAATTTCTCATGAATGCTAGGATTCTTGTCTTTAGAACATAGGACCTCAATTTGGGGGTTTTCATTTGGACCATTGGATTGTGATAATACTTGCTAGGTAGTGTTCTTACATTGTTATTAATCATCCCCCCAAGTTTCAGATCGATCAAAGCCCCGGAAGACCGATTTTGGACCAAAATCCCTAAAATCCAATATGCAGCCCCAAAGACAATTTTGGTCGATCCTCTTTGGTCAATGCCATTGACCAAGACCATCGACCAAACTTGTTGCTGACAGCAACCTTGCTCCGTTTTGACCCGTTCGACCTTCAATTTTTCCGATTTCTTTTCTAACCTTTCATTTATGTTTGTCTAGGGTCTTACTACCATCTTTGGATCATTCTTTTGAGATTGTTGGTTTATCATCATTGCGACTTAAGGTAAGGACGGTTGTTACCATAACTACATAGATTTTGTGATTCTTGCTTCTATGTTAGAAACTTAGTAGATTTACCTTCTTTATCGTATTTCCTACAGTATATGACTGTTATAAGTACTTCAAGTATAGTAGTGCCATGTTTACATATTCTTTTGTTATCATGATTATGTATTCTTAATAAATTCATATGTAATTGATCATGTTATGGTATGTATCTTTCTATATAATGAAATGTCATTTATGTATGATATGATGGAATTGAGAATGTAATTGAATAGGTATGATTTGGGATTGGGGAATGTCCTATTGACATTTTTGTCCTTGGACATCGGAGGGAATAGTATGGGATGTTCTCCGAAGATGCCCATCGACGCTTTTCCAAATTATTGGATGACATATATAGGACTTGTCTAGATGTATGGCTAGGATGTCCCTGTCGTATCAAACCCGAACCGGAAGGGCATTGAGACCGAATGACCCGTGGTAGTGTATGGTTTGATGGGCGCTCTAGGCTGGTAACCAATCCGGTAGGGGACATAAACCATGCTACGGATACTCAAAAGGGGCCATTTATTGGTAGGGTTGCAAATAGCTAGACTTGGGCTCACGGGCGCTCAATACCGGTAACCAATCTGTGAGAGGACGTGAGAGCTTCCCGTTTACTATTTGTGAATGACCAATAGGGTTGATGAGTCTGTAATCTGGGATTACGCTGACTCTAGTGTGAAGGATACCGGAAAGGATCGCCAAGGGCGAGGAATGGACGTATCTGGATCTTACTTGATACGACTGAGTAGATGACTTGCATTGGGCTAAGCTTTATTGTTACATGCACCAGTACTTATACCAAACGGTGATGTGAGAGAGCGGTGACTGATTCCCCTACCATGGTTTGAGAGGACTTTACCCAATTACCACAGTATTCCCAACATACGGAATGGGTTGAGGGAGAGTGACTGACAACCCAAAGAAGTACGGTGCTATGACTTAAAGCATGTCTACCATAGAGACTAGCATACATAGAATTAGAATCATAATTGCATCATGTGTTTCATATCATATTGCATCATGCTATGTTTTGTATCATGTATCTATGTTATTGTGGAATAACCTGCCTTGCTGATTTCTTTTGAACTCACTCCTCTTTGCAACATTTTGTTAGACTCTACTGCAGGTACTACTACTGTTGACTATGATGGTCAACACTATGAAGACTAAGTTGATGACCCGTACCCCACTGGTCACGGTGTACAAGTTGTTAAAGACTAGTAGTCCGAGATTGGGACTTATCTGGAGCAGTTAGGCCTTTGCACTTGTGTGCTAGTGTTGGGATATTGTCCCAATTTCTTTATAACCTTTTAGTTAATTTGTTGAGACCATAGTTTAGTCTGTTCCCTTGTCATGTTGGGAACCGGTTGTAACCCTTAATTTTAGTCGATCTACCTTCCGCTATTACTATAGGACGGGTTTTCCCCTCCTTTTCACACTTTGACTATTTGTCCTATTTGTATCATTTCCACACTCTGATATTATTTTTGAAACCTTCTGAGATCTTTTCTAGACTTCTATTATTAAATTATTTGAATACAAGGAATTATTCTTGCTTTTGATTATATTATTGTGCTAAGTGGCTATGATCATTCCTAAACTTAATCGGCGGGAACGTGATTCACTCCCCAGGTAATCCAGATAGGGTACCCCCTTGGTGGATTTAGGGTGGGATGTGACAGTCCTAAACATAAGTCTCCTTAAATCTATAAATGGTATGTCTAAAGGTAAAGGATTCAATATCCCAACATCGATAGACAAGCACCAGAGTCTAAATAATCTTGATAAGTTCCAACTTCACACTGGTAGTCTTCACTGTCGTAGTCATAACAACCAGAACTTTGGGAATAGTATGAGTCATCCATTGGGGCTTCGTAGTACTGGATATCATAGTCATCAGTACCTGTAGAAAGATCTAACAACATTGTCCAAAAAGGAATGAGTTCAAAAGAACTCAGCAAGGCAGTTCATTACCAATATAACACATCTATCATGATCGCAAACCATACAGGATGCATTATGATATGAGACAGTCATGCAAGTATGCTTCTAACTCTATGTATGCTAGTCTCTAGTGGCAGACAGGCTTTAAGTCATAGCACCATACTCATCTAGGTAGGTCTCTAATCACTCTCCCTCAACCATCTCGGTATCTTGGGTTCTCCAGTGGTAATTGGGTCCTGCATCCCTCTCGGACATTCCATGGCTGGGGTTTAGGTCAACACTATCACTCACCACCATTGGTCTGAGTATTGGCACATGTCAAGGTTTAGATACTTCCATTCCTTGCCTCTTGCAATCCTTTTTGATATCCTTCCCACTAGAGTCATCGTATCCTATGGCACCGACCGACTCGGACTACGGACTCATTAACCCTATTGGTCATCCACAAATAATAGACGGGAAGCTCTCGTGTCCTTTCACGGGTTGGTAACTAGTCTTGGGCGCCCATGAGCCCAAGTCTACTAAATGCAACCCTACAAATGAATGGCCCCTCACAATGTGATCCATGTCCTCTCACGGGTTGGTTACCAGTCTCGAGCACCCTCAAATCCCCATTGCTGCCATGGGTCACTCGGTCTCAATTCCCTTCCAAATTGGGTCTGATATAACAGGGTAACCTAGCCAAACACTGCTAGACAAGCCCTAGGTATGTCAACTAGTAATCAGGGAAAGAATCAAAGGGCACCATAGGAAAGCGTCCCATACCACCTCCACTAGTGTCCAAAGACAGAAATGTCAAAAGGACATTCCCCATTCCCCAGTTACAACTTACGCAATCACATCTCAAATCAATCATTCATAATCATACTGATAAACCATTCACATGAGTAATGACCAATCATATTCAATTTAGATAAGTGAATCACATGAGCAATGTCCTACTATAGTTATAGTAGTTACAGTAGCAATATAATTATAGACAAGTCTTAAAATAGTAGTATGATCATGCAAATTCAATTTCAATACAACCAATCATGTACTTTAGGTTATTTGAGAACAAAAATCCTTACCTTAGTTAACTTCATAAAACTCCGGAGGAAAGTATGAGGATAGGTCCAAAGTTACCAAAGAAACCCTAAACAAACATAGGTTAAGCATTAGGAACAAACCCTCGAAGATTGGAAGTGAAGCGGATCAAAACAGGGCAAACCTTGTTGTCACTAACTTTGTTGGTTGGTCAAGCTTGGTCGCTCTGATTGACCAAGGCAGTTTTGTACGGACAAAACCTCTAGTTTTTTATCCAAAACTCTACTTCCGGGATTCAAAAAGCTCTGAAATTTCAAAGGAAATTCTAAAATAGTAAACTAAGATTATCTATTATAGTTTAAGCACCAACAATGGTCAAAGGAATAGATTTTGAATTTAATCATAAACTAGGCTTCCATCAAAATCAAATCTGCGGATTCTACGGAAAGACTAGAGAGAATGAGAATTCACTCTAGGAAAGAAGGAACAGCAGATCATAGTCAAAAACTATCATAGGAATGAATCTAACATGCTTTAGTAATCATAAACATAGAATGAATATTAATTCGTGAAGGTCACACTTGATTTCCCTTCAAAATCATCATGTGTTGATTCGCAAAGTAATAGAGCGAATGGAGATTCACTATAAACCACAGAGATTGAAGAAGAGGTCATGATAATGACACAAGACCTTCCTCTTAATCACAAAGACAAGAATAAATCATTAAGAGAGTAATAGTGAATACAAACCTTAAGGAAGAAGATTCGTTGAAGAACTTTGGTGAATGGTTGAGGATCTTCCAAAGCTTCAAAGAGAGTGCTAAGAGAGGCTTCCCACGTTCTCTAGAGGCTTTATAATATTATGAGGAAATTTAACACGAAGTTATAATATATAGAGCTCCAGAAACCTAGAAACACAGGGATTGACCAAATAGTCCCAAGCACCTTTGCTCGGTCAGGGTTAGTCAATCTAATCGACCAAGGGTGATCAATCAACAGTCCCAGAGAGGCCAAAAATCAGGTTTTGGAAGTCCAAAAACCAATATTTCAAAGGGGACTTTTCCCAACTCAACCAAGAGTCTTACCTAGCATTGAGGGACCTTCCAAATGTGTCAAACTAGGCTCCAAGTCCATCAACCAAGCTCTTACCCAACAAGTTGCAGTTTCTTCTCCAAGTCAGGTAAGGTTTCCATATAGGGAACTCCATCATCAATCTCCATAAGTTCTAAGTCAAACACCATGGGTTCCACTGAGATGGCCCACAATTGTCTTCTACCTTCGCTTCGGGTCTTCAGACCTACAAACAATTAGATTTTTGGATTAGGGTTTGGGCTGGATTTCATACTTAGTAGAAGATCAATGAAATTTGTCATAAAGAATGGGTTACTTTACAAAAGAATTGTTACTGGTCCATTTTCGAAGTGTCTGGGACCATCAAATGCTCAATATGCATTAGTAGAGGTTTGCGAAGACATCTGTGCAAGTCTCATGGGTGGAAGAGCTTTTGCTTATGAAGCTCTGAGAGAAGGATTCTATTGGTTCAGAATGCAACACGATGACATGGAGTGCAAAATCCCTCACAATCCTAACCCAAAAATCTATATTATAGGTCTGAAAACCCGAAGTGAAGGAAGAAGACAAATGTGGGCCATCCAAATTGAAACCATTGGACCTAACTTGCAACCAATGGAAGTAGATGGAGATGATGCCAAGTTAGAAATCCTATCTAATTTTGGAAGAAGATTTAGCTTGAATGATGACGGGCTTGGTAGATGGACCAAGAGTACAGTGATGACACAATTGGAAGGTCCCAAAAATCAGGTTAGACCCTTCTATAACTTGGAAAAGGACCCAAGAGGAAGCTAGAGCTTTTGGGGGCCAAAATACAATTTTTGACCAAAGAGGTACAAGTTGGCAACCTCTGTTGGGCGACGAAGCCAAACGACCAACCGGTCCCGAGGCAGAATTGGTATTTTTTGGAAATTAGGTTTATGAAGCCCTATTTAATCAATTTTCGTTCTAATTCATGTCATAGTGTCATAAGGCTGTCAGAGAATGTCAGAGGCATTCTAGAGCTCTCTCTCCAAGGACAAGGAAGATTTCCAAGTATCCGTGAAGTTTTCCGCTCGATAAATCTTCTTCTTCAAGGTTAGCGATCACTCTATTTCTTCTAGTTCTACCTTCTGTATTGATTCTACCTATTGTAGAGATCATAAAAAAGGTCTTAAGTTACTGTAGTTGCCTACTCTTCTATTCTCTTACTTCTAGAGTGAATCTTCATTCAATCTGATTCTTCCGTGAACTTCATGGTGTGATTTCGGTAAAAGCCTAGCATGAATCTATATGATTGTATCATCTTGATTAGTTTGATTTCCAATCCATGCTAGATCATATTCTAAGTTGTTTTTAGACCTTATTCTACTTTTATCTTGGTCCTAGAGTGAATCCACATCCACTCTAGTCTATCCATGAATCTGCGGTTTGATTTCGGATGAAACCTAATATTGTACTCATTAGGTTTTAGTATCTAAATAGTTAACTATATCTGCATACCAAGGAATCTCATTAAGGGAAAAAAAGATGCTCATCTAGGAAATTGTCTTATAGTGGAGATGAGTCTTCACTTGAAATCAATCTACTCAAGTGGTCAGCAACTAAATTTTCTGCACCTTTCTTGTCACATATTTCCAAGTCAAATTCATGTAACAAGAGTATCCAACAGATCAGCCTCGGTTTGCTTCTTTCTTCGAAAATAAATATTTCAGATCTACATGATCAGAGTAAATAACAATTTTAGTACCCAATAAATAAGAACGGATTTTTTCTAAAGCAAATACAATAGCTATAAGTTCTTTTTCTATTGTTGAATAATTGAATTGTGCACTGTTAAGAGTTCTTGAAGCATAATAAATGACTCGAGACTCTCTTCCAAATTTTTGTCCAAGAACAGCTCCTATTGCATAGTTACTTGCATCACACATGATTTCAAAAGGGTGGTTCCAATCTAGTGATATGGTGATGGGGGCTAAAGTTAACTTGTCTTTTAAAATGTCAAAAGCTTCCTTGCACACTTTATCAAAGCCAATGCTACATCCTTTTGCAATAGTCTGCACAAAGGTTGTGTGATTTTGAGAAGTCCTTGATAAAGCGACGATAAAATCCTGCATGCCCAAAAAAAAAAACGAATCTCCCGTACAGTTATAGGATAAGGCAAAGATTTTATAATATCAATTTTTGACTTATCAACCTCTATACCTTTTGAAGAAACAATATGTCCAAGAATAAGTCCTTGATCAACCATAAAGTGACAGTTTTCATAATTCAAAACAAGATTAGCTTCTATACATCTCTGCAACACTTTTGTTAGGTTAGTTAGACATATATCAAAAGAATCACCATAGACTGTAAAACCATCCATAAACACTTCTATGATGTTCTCAACATACTCAGAAAAAAATACTAACCATACATCACTGGAATATAGCAAGTGCATTGCAAAGTCCAAATGGCATCCGTCGGTAAGCAAAAGTACCAAAGGACATGTAAATGTGGTTTTCTCTTGATCCTCTGGAGCAATCGGAACTTGATGAAAACCTGAAAAGCCATCCAAACAATAATAATGAGATTTATCCCGCTAAACATTCAAGCATTTGATCAATAAATGGGAGAGGAAAACGATCCTTCCTAGTCGATGCATTCAATTTATGATAATCTACACAAACACTACATCCGTTTTGGATTCGGGTGGGCACCAACTCACCAGTCTCATTTTGAACACAGTGATGCCAGTTTTCTTTGGAACTACCTAAATTGGACTTACCCATTTGCTATCTGAGATTGAATAGATCATACTTGCATCAAGGAGTTTCAGAATTTCCTTTCTCACTACCTCCATCATAGGTGGGTTCAAACGGCGTTGAGGTTGCCTAGAAGGTATGCAATTTTCTTCAAGATTGATTTTATGCATACAAGTTGAGGGACTTAAACCTTTTATGTCCGCTATGGTCCATACCATAGCCTTCTTATGTTCCTTAAGCACTCTAAGCAATCTCTCTTTTTCTGATGCATTGAGCTTACTTGAAATAATTATAGGGAGACTTTTATTATCACCCACGAATGCATATTTTAAATGATCTGGCAATATAAAAGTTTTGTGTTAGAAATAGGAAGATTAGCAAAAGGAACATCAACCCTCATAAGTCTAAGTGACTCTAATTCAAAAATAGTATTGCAATTCATCCTCCATTGCAAACTCTTGTTTTACAATCTGCACTTCTTCAAGAGTTAAACCATTACTAAGTGTAATTTTTAACTTATCTTCATCACAAAAATTAAATATTTTTTGAGCTAGAGTGTCAATGGCATGAAAAGCATAAATAGTATATAAATCATTAGGATATTTCATGGATTCATAGATATTAAACTTAATGATCCCGCCATCAAACTCCATTATTAATGTTCCATCATGCACATCGATTTTAGTTCTAGTAGTTTTCAAGAAAGGTCTCCCCAATAAAATCACACTTGAGTTAGGAGAATAATCTTTTTCTATATCAAGTACATAAAAATCTGCAGGAAAAACTAAAACATTTTCTAACACCCCTTCAGGATAAACATTTGATCTATCAGCCAATTGAATTATTACGCCAGTATTTTTCAAAGGTCCAACATTCAAAGATTTATAAACTGATAAAGGCATAACATTAATAAAAGCACCCAAATCACACAAAGCCTTCTCAACTTTCACTACCTATTTTACAAGGAATGACAAACATACCTGGATCCTTGCACTTTGAAGGTAATTTCTTTTGTAACATAGCTGAGACATTCTCCCCCAGACTTATTTTCTCATTGCCTTGCAACTTTCTCTTAGTAGTACATAATTCCTTAAGCATAATGAGGAATTTGTTTGATATCATCAATTAAAGGAATATTTATCTAAACTTTGCGAAATGTCTCAAGAATTTCTTTTTCCTCTTCAAGTTTTTTTGATTGAGAAAGTCTTGTTGGAAAAGGAGGAGGTGTTACCTTTGGACTTACATGTTGTACAGGAGGTGTTACATCTTTTTCTTTCTCCTCTCTTAAATTTGAATGATGAACAATGGGTCCTTCTAACTCTTAATTTGCCACTTCTCAATATCATTGCACTTACATTTTGCTTTGGATTGATAATTATTTGTGAGGGCAATTTTCCTTGATTCTCAAGCTAACTTACTAAAGATGCGAGTTAACTGATTTGATTCTCCAAGTTCTGAATACTTGCTGTTGTATTTTGTTGGAATTGATGAGAACTAAGAGCAAGGGATTCAACTAATTGTTCAAGAGACTTACCTTGCTTAGGAGCCTGTTGATATTGTTGATCGGACTGCCTAGGCTGATATTGTTGTTGGAAATTGTTAGTTTGAGGTCCATCAAAAAAACGCCCCCCCCCCCCCCCTTTATTTTTTTTTTTTTTTTGTCTCTTCTTTTTTTTTTGTCCCCCCCGGCCCCCCCCCACAACATTGGCATGTTAATGAGTCTCATCTTAAATTGTTGGGCATGTGTTGCGTCTAGAACTTCTTCGAGAGTCGGATATTGAGATGACCACCTTAAGAGCTCTCCAACCAAGTTGGAATAACTGAGATGCCTGCATACACAAAGAAAGCAAGAACGGTCCGGCCTAGTTTTGGCCGGGGAACCGCCTCCGACGCTCAAATCAGCCTAGGTAACAATAAAGGTTCTTGAGAGAGTTCTCAAGAACGTAATGAGTAAGTACTCAGATGAAAGTTCTCGTTACCTTTCTCCATGTTGGAGGTAGGTTTATATAGAAGTTACCTGGAGGCGGCGATTCCTTAGATTCCGGATCGATAGTTGAGGAGTGAGTGGAGTAGTGGAATAACGGCTCCTTCTTTGTCGCACCTGATAACGCCGTTATGCTGACTCACCTCCCCAATTCTTGGAATAGATATGCTGAGTGTTTATGCGTAACTAACTCTTCTTGACTTAGTCAAGAGAGTCTTCTGAGAAATGCTAGAGTTGGATATTTTTCCCAAGTGTGGCACTTCTCCGACAAATAAATGAACCTGCCCAAGAGGGAGGTGTCTCTCTCAAATGAGGCCCTCGGGACCTTCTTTAGGGAAGAAATCAGATAACCAAGAGAGGTGTATTTGTCCCGAGTGAGGCACTCGGGACCCTTATGAGGGAGAGATGCATCAACCCAGGGAGGTGCATCTGTCCCGAGGGGCCGGCCCTTAGAGGGAAGAGATGCACAACCCGAGGGAGGTGCATCTCTCCCGAGGGGGGTGCATCTCTCCCGAGGGGGGTGCCTCTCTCCCGAGGGGGGTGCATCTCTCCCGGGGGGGTGCCTCTCTCCCAGGGGGGGTGTCTCTCTCCCGAGGGGGGAGAATCGGGACCATATTTCCCCACAACAGAGCCCCCCATTCCGTGCGATTGACTTCTCGAACGTATGGAATGTTACTCCCAGGCTTCTTAGAAAATTTTCTTTCTTCTTGGAGAAACTTTAAGACGTCGTCTTGAATGAGAGCCATTATTTCTCCAAGGCCTTCGTAATTCCCAACCGTCGTATTAATTCATACTTATTGCTGCTTCTGATATGCGAATGGTCGTGTTATCTCGGCCGTTGATCTATTCGATCAAGGGCCGTCTGGTTGAGATCTTGAGTCCCTTAATCTTGACCGTTGTGTCTGTTCATTGCTGGTCGTTGGATCGCGACCTTTCATGTGCCAGATCTCAACCGTCGCTTTGCTTGATTCACAGCCGTTGGATGTGTCTCTTCATCTTCCTACTCCTCACTATAAATAGAGGTTCAACCCTCATTTTCAATTTTTTGCTTGCAAACTCCCTCTGAAGTCCCCTGACTGCGTTGCTTGCTTTCTCCAACTCACTATTCCAATCTTCAAACCAGTAAGTTTCTCTAACTTTTCTTCATTTCTTTCCTTTGTCATTTCCGTATTATGGATAATTTAAGAAAAGGCAAGGAAATAGCCCGAGCCCCTTCCCGACTGGAGGTCCCGACTGCCACGATCTCCAGTCCCGAGACGTCTTCCCGAACCCAATCCATGCATTATTCTAGTGAAGATGCTTTCTCGGCTCTTCGACTCTCGTATTGTGAGAGCGACTGCTGACTTAGCTAGGGACGACCCTCTTGACCAAGAACCTCTTTGCTCCGACTTAGGAACGGACTTAGTCAACCTTGGTCTTTCTATGGATTCTTCGAATGAACGGGAAGTTGATAGTATTAATCAATCTCCTAGTAAATTCCGAGTGAGTCAGAGACATTATTCGCCTCGCCCACCCCTTTCTCGTCCCCAGGATTGCCACAATCGCTGGCCTGCTTTTATTTTCTCCGAATTGCTTTCCGAAGAAGCAATTCTCGAAGAAAGGAACAAACCCAAGACACCCTCTCACATTGACTATAACCTCAAGTCTTCGGGTCCCGAGTTCTATCCCGGAGATCTCAACCCCAAATATCTGCAGCGTCTAAGGGATTTCTGTGAAATTCCAAAGGACTACCTCTTCCAGCTCCCGTCTCCTTCTAGTCGGGTTGGAGAGCCCCCGAACGGGGCCTTCTCCCTTTATTACGATGCCTTCTTAGGAGGTCTTCGCTTTCCAGTTCAGAAAATTTTTGAAGACCTTCTCGTCCATTATGGAATTTCTCCCTCCAACCTTATTCCAAATAGTTGGAGAAGTGTTTCTTGCTTTGTTGGTTTTTGTCACAATGTTGGAGTCGAACCAACATTCCCCCTTCTTCTGCGTTTCTTTGAAGTTAAGAGTCAATCAAAAGGGGGTTGGCTCTCTCTTCTTCGTCGGGCAACCGACGCTGTGGATTGGTCAGGCAACATCATTTTGCCGAAGTCTATGCCTACCTCCACCAAGGGGTGGAGACATCACTTTTTCTTTTGCCAGCCCCGAGTTCCGCCGCCATTCCCAACTTCTTTTGTGAAGAAATCCAACTCTGATCTTAAAAGACTCAATAATCTCATTGAGTTATCCGCTGCCGAAGAAGCGGCTTTAGAAAAGATCATCCAAGTCGGTGGAGATTCAGCCGCAGTTCACGGATATTTACCTGAGTATCCGGCTGCTCTTCAGTTGTGGGGCTTTTCTCTGGGTGAGCCCCTTCTTCATTGACATTCTTCAATTTTGTATATTTTTCTTATCTTCGCACTTTCTGACTTTCTTCGTTTGTTGTCGCAGTGTCTAGCAAATTGGACATCGACGCTCTTCGGGCATTGACAACTGGGAATGTCAAAGAGGCTTTCGCCCGAAAGCCAGCGAAGAAAGGTGGTGCTACGGACACGGGTCCCGTTGTCCAAGCTCTCGGCGCTCCAGGGTCGTCCAAGCCTTCGGGCAAGAAGACCGCAAGGAAGAGCATCTCCTTGGGAGGGGGGCCTCCTGAGATAGGTATTCCCCAGGCCTCTCCTTCAAGCCGCTCGGGAAGGCCCTCGAAGAGGGCTCGGGAGAGCGAGAAGGCCGTTGAGGAGGACTCCAAAAAGTCCCCTGTCTTCGTTCCCGGCTGGGATTTGACTTCCTCTGACACCGTGCTGGGGGACTCCAACACTGCCAGATCTTGGCTTCTTGAGGGGATGATCCCTTCGGACCGAAAGTATCTGAAGGATCTTTCGGATGACAAATTCTATGCCAACGCCTATAGGTAATTCTCCGTCCTTAGTCTCTCATAGTTCTCCAAGTGATTTCTTTAACGTGGTATTCCGTATTTTCTCCAGGTTCTTCTCTGGAGGGGCGCATTACATGGGCGAGTGCCTAATTCGTTCCGAGCACTTGAGAGATCAGCTTCGAGAGCTGAAGGAAGATCAGGAACGCACCGCTGCCGACCTTTCTGAGTCTATTAAGACCGTCAGGTCTTTGAAGAAATGTGACGAAGAAAGGAGCTTAAAGCTGAAGGAGATATCCCAAAGCAAGGCGGCTCTCCAGGGGGAACTCTCCGAGGCCAAGGAAAATTTGGAAGAGGCCCTTCAAGAAATGGAGAAGTTAAGGCGTGAGAAAGCTGAGATGGAGTCCATTGCCATGCAACTTCGCGAAGAAGTCCGAGCCGGTAAACTTCCCGTCAGTGCCGAAGAGGTGCTCGAGGTGGTCCAGAAAGAGATCATCACTTCTTACCTCGGCACTTCTCAGTTCAAGAATCTCCAGGTGGCTCTCTCTGCTTCTACCTACCGCCTCGGGCTTAATGACGCTTTCACTGCTGTTCTCCGACGGGTCGATATTCCTAACCCGAAGGAATTAGGCGGAATGCTAGACGGTAGAGTTTATGAGACTCTTGAAAGAGCCGTACCCGAAGGGGTTGAATGCCAAGAACCCTTCAGCCCTCCCGACCCTTTTCTCTATGTTGATGATGATCAAGCGGGGGGCTCTGGAGAGAGTCTTGAGAAGGAAGCTCCTGGTGGCGACGGGCTTGGTGAAGGCAATCCTCCCGAACTTGAGAATTCTCCTGAGAATTGAAAGACTTCAACCTTTTCTTCCTTCCGTTTCCGAGAAAGGAATTTTTATAAACAATGTTGAATTTTGCGCAACTTTGCGCTTTCTCTGTAATATTGGTCCCCGTGGCCAAATGTTTTGAATAGTAGCTTAACTTGTTGTTTTATTCAAACTGAGGCATTAAGCTTCTCTGTTGACTGATCTCGTGTGTCTTCTCCCTTAGCGTAATGCCTTAGGGTTGACGATGTTTTGATTTCTCCCGAGCCTTTATTACAAATGGTCCCGAATATGGTCCCGAATGAAGGTCTTGGAGAGAAATGTATCTCATGGAAAAAATTCCATCTCATGAGAGTCTCACTTGGATTTTCATGAGAGGTGGGGAAAACTCCCGATTGGCTACCCGAGCGAGGTCCCGAGTGTAACGCCATTGAATAATTCCATCTCATGAGAGTCTCACTTGGATTTTCATGAGAGGTGGGGAAAACTCCCGATTGGCTACCCGAGCGAGGTCCCGAGTGTAACGCCATTGAATAATTCCATCTCATGAGAGTCTCACGTGGACTTTCATGAGAGGTGCGGAAAACTCCCGAGTGGCTACCCGAGCAAGGTCCCGAGTGTAACGCCATTGAATAATTCCATCTCATGAGAGTCTCACTTGGACTTTCATGAGAGGTGGGGGAAACTCCCGAGTGGCTACCCGAGCGAGGTCCAGAGTGTAACGCCATTGAATAATTCCATCTCATGAGAGTCTCACTTGGACTTTCATGAGAGGTGGGGAAAACTCCCGAGTGGCTACCCGAGCGAGGTCCCGAGTGTAACGCAATTGAATAATTCCATCTCATGAGAGTCTCACTTGGACTTTCATGAGAGGTGGGGGAAACTCCCGAGTGGCTACCCGAGCGAGGTCCCGAGTGTAACGCCATTGAATAATTCCATCTCATGAGAGTCTCACTTGGATTTTCATGAGAGGTGGGGAAAACTCCCGATTGGCTACCCGAGCGAGGTCCCGAGTGTAACGCCATTGAATAATTCCATCTCATGAGAATCTCACTTGGCTTTTCATGAGAGGTGGGGAAAACTCCCGAGTGGCTACCCGAGCGAGGTCCCGAGTGTAACGCCATTGAATAATTCCATCTCATGAGAGTCTCACTTGGACTTTCATGAGAGGTGGGGAAAACTCCCAAGTGGCTACCCGAGCAAGGTGCCGAGTGTAACGCCATTGAATAATTCCATCTCATGAGAGTCTCACTTGGACTTTCATGAGAGGTGGGGGAAACTCCCGATTGGCTACCCGAGCGAGGTCCCGAGTGTAACGCCATTGAATAATTCCATCTCATGAGAGTCTCACTTGGATTTTCATGAGAGGTGGGGAAAACTCCCGAGTGGCTACCCGAGCGAGGTCCCGAGTGTAACGCCATTGAATAATTCCATCTCATGAGAGTCTCGAAAACTCCCGAGTGGCTACCCGAGCGAGGTCCCGAGTGTAACGCCATTGAATAATTCCATCTCATGAGAGTCTCACTTGGACTTTCATGAGAGGTGGGGAAAACTCCCGTGTGGCTACCCGAGCGAGGTCCCGAGTGTAACGCCATTGAATAATTCCATCTCATGAGAGTCTCACTTGGACTTTCATGAGAGGTGGGGGAAACTCCCGATTGGCTACCCGAGCGAGGTCCCGAGTGTAACGCCATTGAATAATTCCATCTCATGAGACTCTCACTTGGATTTTCATGAGAGGTGGGGAAAACTCCCGAGTGGCTACCCGAGCGAGGTCCCGAGTGTAACGCCATTGAATAATTCCATCTCATGAGAGTCTCACTTGGACTTTCATGAGAGGTGGGGAAAACTCCCGAGTGGCTACCCGAGCGAGGTCCCGAGTGTAACGCAACGCCATTGAATAATTCCATCTCATGAGAGTCTCACTTGGACTTTCATGAGAGGTGGGGAAAACTCCCGTTGTCACGCCCTCCCAGCCGGTACCCTATCTGGCATACCCGAGAGTGTGATCCACAGCCCGAAGATCAGGTATCAAGTGATCAACCTCCCACATAAACAATAACATAAAAAAAAAAAAAAAAAAAAAAAAGGGGGGAAAAAAAAAAAAAAAAAAAAAAAGAAAAAATAAATCATAAATGAATCAGAATAATAGATATAATCAGAGTATCAAACAGATAAGTAAAGTGAGGCAAAAATCCCACTTTACAACCAGCGGAAAAGTAGCTCTAAAGAATAAACTAGACAAAACCTAATCCCAGTATCAAGTACATTGGGTAACTAAATTGTTCTCCACTTTATAGACAACATCCTTGTAAGTGTAAATATCATAAATGGCACAAGGACGCTTCCACTCAATGGTCGGACTAAGCATCGTACGGAGCATAACCACTCGCGGGATCTTCGAGTAATTGTGGTAACCGCAATCACCTTCCTGGAGATATGCCTCTTCGCCTTGCGCTTCTTCATAGGGACCGTCATAGTACTCGGTACCTGCGGGATAGTCTAACAACATTGTACAATAAAGGAATGAGTTTCAAAGAAACTCGGTAAAGCGATTAAAATCCATAATAACATAAATGGCGGGATTCCGGAACAAACATAAATGCAATATGATATGAGACAAGCAATGAATGAATGAATCTAACTCTATGTATGCTGGTCTCTATTGGCGGACATGCTTTAAGTCATAGCACCGTACTTCTTTAGGAAAGTCCACTCACATCCTCAACCATTTAAGATATCTTGGATTCTCTCACGGATCATTTCACCGGTCTTGAGCAGCCGATTGGTAATGGGTCCTTCATCCCTCGGGACAAACCATGGCAGGGGGTTAAGTCAACGCACTCTCTCACAACCATTTGGTATAAATACTGGCGCATGTCAGGGTAAAACCTAGCCAAATGCAAGTCTTCTACTTAGTTACATCAAGTCAGATCCAGATACGTCCATTCCTCGTCCCTGACGATCCTTTCCGGTATCCTTCACACTAGAGTCCTCATAGTCCCTGACTACGGACTCATCAACCCTATTGATCATCCACATATGGTAAACGGGAAGCTCTCACGTCCTCTCACGGGTTGGTTACCGGTCTTAAGCGCCCGTGAGCCCAAGTCTAACCATATGCAACCCTACCAATAAATGGCCCCCACAATGTGATTCCTGTCCTCTCACGGGTTGGTTACTGGTCTTGAGCGCCCATGAATCCCCATTGCTACCACGGGTCGTTCGGTCTCAATACCCCTCCGATTAGGGTCTGACATAACAGGACATCCTAGCCAAACACTACTAGACAATCCTAGATATGTCATCCAACGGTTTAGGAAGGTGTCCGAGAGGGCATCTCCGGAAACATCCCATAATATTCCCGTAGTAGTCCAAGGACGAGAGTGTCAAAAGGACACCTCTCCTTTCCAAACCATACTTAAGCATACACATACATCAATTCATATCATCACATATATGGTAACTTCATATATGGAAAGAAATCAATAACTACAATCACTTGTATAACATTGGTAAGTAAATCATACATGAATCAATTTAATATGAATAAGTAATGCTACTGTAATCAAAGTTATGCAACAGTAGTATATCATTGTAAGAATCTAATTTAGGAATCATATCAATGATATTCAAATATAGAAACTAGATTCATGCTATCTATGTAATTAAGGAAATAACCATCCTTACCTTTTATAACTCGCAAAGGAATCCTAAGAAATCAAGTAAGATCTTGGCAAACTTGAGAAGAAGGTCCTAAACAAGTATATACAACATATTAGGAAAGATCCCTAACAGAAAAAGATACCAAAACATCCAACACAGACCAATTCTGGAGTTGCTTTGTACTCATTGGTCGAGTGGATTGGTCGATTGGTCCAATCGACCAATCGATCGACCAATGCAATGACGAGCCTAAAAAAAAACAGAGTTTTAAGATATGAAATCCGAATTTGGTGGTTCAAAAGGGTACTAATCAAGGGGTAAACTACATCAGTAGTATTCTAACATATAGGGAACCTCAAAACACCAATCAAATCAAGATATCAAGATCCAAATTAGGAAACAAAAAGTTACCATAATTAGATCAACCATGGATCTTGATGAATTCGAAATAGAAATCAAAGACAAGAACAATAGAAGGATGGATCATTGCTTCAGGTAAAGGTTTCATGAAAACATACTTAGATCTTTAAGGAAAAAGGTTTAGAAGCATAAATCTAAATAAGGAAATAAAACCTACCATATATGTAACTACCATGCTTCATGAAGAACACATAGTATGGTAGAAGAGAACAACTAGAAATTGATAGATTATGGATCATGGAAAGAAAACACAGTAATTAACTACTAACATGATCAATATCGAAGATCCAAAGAGATCAGAATTCAAATCAGAAGTTTAACAAGATTAGATCATGGTTTGATCATGATTCCTTCAAAAGCTTGCAATGATCATGGTTAAGATCATTGTTCTAGCCTCAAATCCTTAGGATGATCATGAGAACATGTTCAGAGATGTTTGCAACAGAGAATGCAGCATCTCTTCTACTGTCTCAACTCAAAAAGGAAAGAAAAACAAAGATGGAGGAGAAGAAGAGAGAGTAGACATACCTTTTGATGCAAAAGGAAGAGTTTCGACGAAGATCCGTCAAGAAAATCACCAAGGATGCAAGGGAGATGACTTGCAGAGGTCTTTGGTTCGTTCCAAAGAGTTTGGAGGCAGCAAATACAAAGTGGACTCGAGATTGGACTTAAATAGAGCAAGAAAAACCTAATTGCCAAAGACAACACTCATTGGTCGAGTGGATTGGTCGACTGGCCCAGATCGACCAATCGCGACAGCAAGTCCAAAACAGGGAATTGAAGGCCCAGATCAAATCCAATCCTAAAGGGGTTTTGCACACAAGTCAAGTGACTTACCTAATAGGTAGAAATGCCTTCAAACCAAGATAGAGAGCACTCCAAGTCCATCAACTAATCAGATCTTCATCAGATTCGGTTTCCATAAATAGAACTTCATCATCAACTTTCATGGATTCAAAGCCGGACACCAAGTCCTCCACTTGGGATGGCCCAAAGCTGACTTCTTACTTTACTTCGGTCCACTGGACCTACAAATAACAAGGTTTTCGGGTCAAGGTTAGGGCTGGGTTTTACATTCTCCCCCCCTTAAAGAAATTTCGTCCTCGAAATTGAAAGCGTACCTGTGCTTCCAAAGAGGTAAGGAAACTTCTCCTTCATGTCTTCTTCCTTCTCCCAAGAAGCTTCTTCGGGGTATGGTTCTTCCACCGAATCTTCACCAAAGGGATGGTGCGATTCCATTGCTGCTTATCCTTCCTATCCAAGATTTCGGCCGGTTCTTCATCGTAGGTCAAATCAGCACTAAGTCCTTGGTGCTTGCTGCAAAATGTGTTCCGGATTCTCTATGTATTTTCGGAGCATCGAAATATGAAACACATTGTGAACACCAGCAAGAGGCGGAGGTAATGCTAATCGATACGCAACGGGTCCAACCTTTTCCAAAATCTCGAAAGGTCCAATGTAGCAAGGGCTAAGCTTTCCCTTAACATTGAATCTCATCACACCCTTCATTGGTGAAACTTTCAGAAAAACTTTCTCTCCAACTTGAAATTCCAAATCGGTCCTTCTCTTATCGGCATAAGATTTCTATCTTGATCAAGGCGACTTAATCCTTTCTCTTATCATATCTACCATAGCACTCGTAGCTTCAATCATTTCAGGACCTAAGACTTTTCTTTCACCTGTCTCGAGTCCAGTACAAAGGTGTCCTACAAGTCTTGCCATACAAAGCCTTGAATGGAGCCATGCCTATTGTTGCTTGATAACTGTTGTTATAGGCAAACTCAACCAAAGCTAGGTGTTCATCCCAATTACCACCCATATCCACCACACAAGATCCGAGCATGTCTTCCAATGTCCGAATTGTCCGCTCGGATTGTCCATCGACCTTGTGGATGATGAGCTGTACTCAAGTTCAATTGGGTTCCCAAGGCCTTCTGCAAACTATTCCAAAACCTTGAGGTGAACCTAGGATCACGATCCGAAACAATACTCAATGGCACACCATGCGGACGAACCACATTATCCACATAAAGCCTTGCTAGCTTATCCAGTATGAGTGATCTTCATAGGAATGAAATGGGCTGATTTGGTCAACCTATCAACAATCACCCACACAGTGTCATTGCCTTTACTTGTCCGAGGCAAGCTAGTCACAAAGTCCATGGAGATATCCTCCCACTTCCACCTAGGAATAGGAAGAGGCTGAAGTAAACCAGATGGAGGTTGTCGGACGGCTTTCACACGTTGGCAAGTCTCACACTTGGCAACAAAATCATCAACATCCGCCTTCAGACCAATCCACCAAAAATGTTCCTTCAAGTCCTTGTACATCTTGGTGCTTCCCGGGTGTATAGTAAAGACTGACTGGTGTGCTTCCTTCAATATTTCTTTCTTAACTCCTTCGTTTGCAGGCACGCACAGTCTTCCTCTAAACAGCAAAGCACCATCCATGGATATACCAAAGTCGGGGTCCGACTCAGGATTCGAAGAAATCTTCTCAACTTTGATCAAAAACTCTTGATCGAACTCTGTGAGCAACAATCTTATCTCTAAGACCAGATCTTCCCGTCATGGCAGAAAGAATAAAATAAGAATTCTCAGGGACGATTTTCAAATCAAAACTCTCAATAGAAGACCACAATGATAAACTCAAAGCATTCAAACCCAAATTCTTCTTCTGGTTCTTCCTACTAAGAGCATCAGCAACAACGTTTGCTTTCCCAGGGTGATACTGAATATCACAATCATAATCAGAGACTAGTTCCAACCATCTCCTTTGTCTCATGTTCAACTCCTTTTGGGTAAAGAAGTATTTCAAACTCTTATGATCCGTGAAAATGGCAATCTTCTCACCGTAGAGGTAATGTCTCCAAATCTTCAAAGCAAAGACAACGGCGGCAAGTTCTAGATCGTGAGTGGGGTAATTCCGCTCATAATCCTTCAATTGCCGAGAAGCATAGGCTACGACCTTGCCATGTTGCATCAGTACACAACCCAAACCAATCTTCGACGCATCGGTATAAACTGTCATACCACCGGAACTATCAGGTATAGTCAAAACCGGGGCACTTGTCAATCTATCTTTCAACTCTTGGAAATTCTTCTCACAGGCGTCAGACCAAACAAACTTTTCTTCTTTCCTGGTCAACTTAGTCATAGGAGCAGCCAGTCGAGAAAAGTTCTCAATAAACCTTCGGTAGTAACCCGCCAATCCAAGAAAACTTCTTATTTCCGTTACTGACTTCGGTCTTTCCCAATCAGCCACAGCTTGGACCTTTTCAGGATCAACACGAATACCTTCGGCTGAAACTACATGACCAAGGAATACCACTCTCTTAAGCCATAAATCACACTTGCTAAACTTAGCGAACAACTTCTTTTCTCGCAACCTTTGCAACGTGAAACTTAGATGACTCGCATGCTCTTCTTCGCTCTTCGAATAGATCAAGATGTCATCAATGAAAACAATCACAAACTTATCAAGCACATCATGAAATACTCGGTTCATGAGGTCCATGAACACCGCAGGAGCATTGGTCAATCCGAAGGGCATGACTATAAACTCGTAGTGACCATACCGCGTTCGGAAAGCTGTTTTGAAGATATCACTAGACTTCACTTTCATGGCTTGGATCCTGCTCAGCACTGGAAATACTAAAAACTCTACCAGAGGGAGGAGCAGGAGCACTCTTCACCAGGGGGCAGAGCTCTTGGGCGAGCCGCTTCGGACGAGCACGAGCAAAATGACCAGCTTGCTTGCGAAGAGAAGCACACAGGATTGCTTGGATCCAACAGAGAGGGCTTCGAACAAAAGGCCTTGCACTTGCACCTGCACTTGCACTTGCTGGTGGTCGGTTTCCGCCATCTTGTCCTAAACGGCCGGGCTGCTGAAAACCCGTGTTCGACCTGCACTCTTAGCCTGAAAGGTAGGAGTGGGATAGGGTGTAGGTCTCACAAAACGACGGTCATTACGATCCACCAAACCAGAATTCCTTGACTGCCAGGGCTTTTGCACACGAGCACTTTCCTTCTCTGTTTCTTCCAACTTCTTCAAGTTCTCGCACCACTTAAGCATAGCTCACTATAGGGCTGGACTTGTGAGGTAAGCTTTAATGGCGGGGCGCAGTCCTTTGAAGAACTTCTTTGCTTTCGCGAGGTCATCCTTCAGAGAATCTGGAGCAAAGAAATGAAGCTCCTCGAACTTCTGTTGGTACTCCAACACAGACAGAGATCCCTGAGTAAGAATCATGAACTCAGCTTCCTTCGCATCTTTTACCGCCTCGGGAAAGTAATTCATACAAAAAGCCTCTTTGAATAACTCCCAAGTTACAACTCCTGCATGCAAACCTTCCAAAAGCAGGCCGAGTGGAGATCCACCAAGCATCAGCTTCTTGTTGCAACTTCTGTTCAGCAAACAAAATCTTCTGAGCTTCCGAGCACTTTCCTCCCGCATTCAGGACTGCGGCATGAGGATTCACATTAGCACCAGCCTGGGTCTCATTATGCAGAGTCATGAAACCCACCAACATCTGGTTGAATTGAGCTGCTTGTCTTTGCATCATATTGCCCATAATATTGGCAATATTTCGGAAACTTCCAACATTCGGGGCACCAGGTATCTCATGAGTACCCTGATCAACATTTGGTATCTCACCACCACCATGAGGTATTTCACCACCTCCCTAAGGTATCTCACCACCACCATGACCACTGGATTCACCACGCCCACTTCTCAGAGTAACCATTCTGCAAAACCGAGAACATCAAAATACCGAATTTCGAAGTTTCAACATAAACCACAGGTCCAAATGATTTGAAAACTTAAATCATGCTCAAATATATCCATATAGTCATCAAACAATATTCCATAAGGCAAAAATCACATTTTCCAAAAATTCAACAGCAATTGAGGTCTCTGTGACCATTGGTCAAGTGATTGGTCGACTAACCCAGTCGACCAATGAGTCGACCAATGCAGACAGAATGCGAAAATTCGCATTATAAGCCTCATTTCCACCTTCCAACCTCATTCTAACTTCTTCCAAAGGTGAGAGAGCTCTAGGGAAAGTCTCCAAAGGTTCTCACAAGTGTTCTTGAGGTGATTTGGTGCTTCAACAACAACACCACAACACACAATCTTCACAAACAAGGTAAATCTCTCATTCTTTCTTCCATTTTCATCTTCTCATGCTTGCATTTCAATCAAAGCCATGCTTTGCTTGCATCCAATGCTAGAAATCATGCTTAGGAATGCTTAGAAACATATTCCCTAGGTTTTAAACACAATGCCATGCATAGACAACAAGTTTTAACATAATGGTGTTCATCTCGCAAAGTTTTTATACCGAAAACGATATCTTTAGAAAAATTCCGTTTTCTCTCAAACCGCTTGGAATTTTCGCACGAGATCAAATGCTACATGCTCAAGATGACATTGTAGATAGGTCCATACAATTTGATTTAACCAATTTCAATTTTTCAAAAATCCAATTTTGACCTAAATTGCAAAATCCCCAAATTTTCCTTCTTGCTGAATTTTTCGCTTTAATCCAAGTTTTCGATCGATTTTCATCAAACAAACTTCATAGACATGAAATTCCAAGTATTGCGCACATGCTAGTATGTTCAAATCAAATTTCCCCCGAATTTGAAATTTTCCGAAAAATTACGAAAATACCCTTTTGGCTCAAATCTTAAAATAGCACTAAGCTGGAATTGTCTCTTGTCTCTTTCCACGAGATACCCACTATGCGAGAGGGGAGGGCGAGGACGAGGTAGAGGTCGGGGGTCGCATTGTAGGTGCTCTTAGGGGCGGAGGTCGGGTTCCTTCCGAGCCTAGACGGGAGGTTAGGAGACCGGACATGTTTGACACACCTCGGGCCGAGTTCTGTACTGAGGCCTACTTCGATTCTTGCAATATCGAGATGGGACATCTACTTCACTTACGCCAGCTCAGAGTCTTTAGGATTCGGCAGAGGTTCGACACGTTGCAGTGGACTCATCTCTTCACCGAGGATCTGCCAGTATACCCGGAACTAGTGAGGTTGTTCTTCAGCAACCTTACCTACACGAGGAGGCTCGAGGCCAAGGACATCCACTTAGACTTGTCCTCGGGAGCGGGGTCTTCCGGACTCGGATTCGCTTCTCTACCCGGACACCGGCTGAGATCTTGCGGGTTCCTTACTATCCACGAGCGGTGTGTGTGGATACCTGCGGAGCAGATCTGGACAGCCAATTGATGTCGTACGAGCTACGCGAGATATGCTCTACGCTATGGGATAGCCGTCGATGCTTCACTCCGTGGACCAGCGGACGGATGACGGATTCTGCACGGATTATCGGTCGCATAGTCGGCCGAAACATTATGCCGAAAGCCGGACATCACCATCGGGTCACGGTGATGGAGGCCTTAGTCATCTACCGCATCTACATGGGCTTCGAGATCGATCTCTCCTACATCATTCAGCGGGTCATGCTTGGACTTGGTTCTGCGGCCTAGCATGCGGAACCTTTGCTATGGGAGGCTACGGACTTTGATCTTCGGGCATTTCGGGGTGAGTTTCGAGGATACACCGGTGGACACTGGTTCACGGGGATACTCTATTGGGACTCGGACCATTCGTCGGATGAGACTACGACGATCGGAGAGATCTCCGGGTCCGGAGGGTGAGGATGATGATGAATCGGAGGATGAGGATCGGGGGTCGGAGGATGGAGGAGAGGATATCGGTCCTGATAGTGATGATCGGGCCGGAGATGATGCGAGATATGCACGAGGCTGAGCCTTGTGCATCACGAGTTTCCTTCATCACACTTCGAGGCGGGTGGCCCTTCACATGCGGTTCCGGAGACTTCGGATCTTGGAGCACGAGATGAGATCGATGACTTCCATGCTAGAGAGGATGGAGGTCGGACGGAGCAGATGTACGAGAGGATGGAGTCACGACGGGATAGGATAGAGCATCGGGTGACTCAGCTAGCGGAGGAGTTCGGAGCATACGAGAGATCGAGAGAAGATCACCTAGATAGACTGTACCTTAGGATTTCCATTTATGCATTTCAGATGTAATCGTTGTAAAAACTTTTGAAATTAATGAAGTTCATTTTGTTTCCCTTTAATTATTATATGTTATGCACCTTTCTTTTCCTTGCATTAGTGACATTTGTTCAACTATAATTATGGTATGTTATTCGGAAATGTTCTGTTATGCCTCAAAGGTCAAGTTTCTAATTCAGTGTTCTATTATTCACTTCTAAGAGTAGAAGAGTCATTTCAGATCAATGACTCAGGAATGTTCGGTTATTGTCTTTTGTAGTTAGGATCTCCTCGAACCTTGGGCTCCGATACCAATCATCACGCCCTCCCGGCCGGTACCCTATCCGGCATACCCGAGAGTGTGATCCACAGCCCGAAGATCAGGTATCGAGTGATCAACCTCCCACATAAACAATAACATAATCATGAACAATCATAATAAAAGTGCGGAAGATAAACCATAGATCCAATAAAGAAAGAATGAATCATAACTGAATCAGAATAATAAATATAATCAGAGTGTCAAACAGATAAGTAAAGTGAGGCAAATATCCCACTCTACAACCAGCGGAAAAGTAGCTCTAAAAGAATAAACTAGACAAATCCTAATCCCAGTAGCAAGTACATTGGGTAACTAAATTGTTCTCCACTTTATAGACAACATCCTTATAAGTGTAAATCTCATAAATGGCACAAGGACGCTTCCACTCAATGGTCGGACTAAGCATCGTACGGAGCATAACCACTCGCGGGATCTTCCCGAGTAATTGTGGTAACCGCAATCACCTTCCCGGAGATATGCCTCTTCGCCTTGCGCTTCTTCATAGGGACCGTCATAGTACTCGGTACTGCAGGGATAGTCTAACAAACATTGTACAATAAAGGAATGAGTTTCAAAGAAACTCGGTAAGAAGGCGATTAAAATCCATAATAACATAAATGGCGAGGATTCCGGAACAATCATAAATGCAATATGATATGAGACAAGCAATGAATGAATGAATCTAACTCTATTGTATGCTTTGGTCTCTATTGGCCGACATGCTTTAAGTCATAGCACCGTACTTCTTTAGGAAAGTCCACTCACATCCTCAACCATTTAAGATATCTTGGATTCTCTCACGGATCATTTCACCGGTCTTGAGCAGCCGATTGGTAATGGGTCCTTCATCCCTCGGGACAAACCATGGCGGGGGTTAAGTCAACACACTCTCTCACAACCATTTGGTATAAATGCGGCGCATGTCGGGGTAAAACCTAGCCAAATGCAAGTCTTCTACTTAGTTACATCAAGTCGGATCCGGATACTTCCATTCCTCGTCCCCGACGATCCTTTCCGGTATCCTTCACACTAGAGTCCTCATAGTCCTTGACTACGGACTCATCAACCCTATTGGTTATCCACATATGGTAAACGGGAAGCTCTCACGTCCTCTCACGGGTTGGTTACCGGTCTTAAGCGCCCGTGAGCCCAAGTCTAACCATATGCAACCCTACCAATAAATGGCCCCCACAATGTGATTCCTGTCCTCTCACGGGTTGGTTACCGGTCTTGAGCGCCCATGAATCCCCATTGCTACCACGGGTCGTTCGGTCTCAATACCCCCCCGATTAGGGTCTGACATAACAGGACATCCTAGCCAAACACTACTAGACAATCCTAGATATGTCATCCAACAGTTTAGGAAGGTGTCCAGAGGGCATCTCCGGAAACATCCCATAATATTCCCGTAGTAGTCCAAGGACAGAAGTGTCAAAAGGACACCTCTCCTTTCCAAACCATACTTAAGCATACACATACATCAATTCATATCATCACATATATGGTAACTTCATATATGGAAAGAAATCAATAACTACAATCACTTGTATAACATTGGTAAGTAAATCATACATGAATCAATTTAATATGAATAAGTAATGCTACTGTAATCAAAGTTATGCAACAGTAGTATATCATTGTAAGAATCTAATTTAGGAATCATATCAATGATATTCAAATATAGAAACTAGATTCATGCTATCTATGTAATTAAGGAAATAACCATCCTTACCTTTTATAACTCGCAAAGGAATCCTAAGAAATCAAGTAAGATCTTGGCAAACTTGAGAAGAAGGTCCTAAACAAGTATATACAACATATTAGGAAAGATCCCTAACAGAAAAGATACCAAAACATCCAACACAGACCAATTCTGGAGTTGCTTTGTACTCATTGGTCGAGTGGATTGGTCGATTGGTCCAATCGACCAATCAATCGACCAATGCGACGATAACCAAAAAAAACAGAGTTTTAAGATATGAAATCCGAATTTGGTGGTTCAAAAGGGTACTAATCAAGGGGTAAACTACATCAGTAGTATTCTAACATATAGGGAACCTCAAAACACCAATCAAATCAAGATATCAAGATCCAAATTAGGAAACAAAAAGTTACCATAATTAGATCAACCATGGATCTTGATGAATTCGAAATAGAAATCAAAGACAAGAACAATAGAAGGATGGATCATTGCTTCAAGTAAAGGTTTCATGAAAACATACTTAGATCTTTAAGGAAAAAGGTTTAGAAGCATAAATCTAAGAGCAAATTGCACTGGCACCCCAAAATACAGGTTTTAAAGCACTGACACCCCACTTTATGTTTAAAAAGCACTGACACCCCCATTCATTAAACACAGTAGTCCATTCTGTTAGTAAAGGTTTCATGAAAACATACTTAGATCTTTAAGGAAAAAGGTTTAGAAGCATAAATCTAAGAGCAAATTGCACTGGCACCCCAAAATACAGGTTTTAAAGCACTGACACCCCACTTTATGTTTAAAAAGCACTGACACCCCCATTCATTAAACACAGTAGTCCATTCTGTTAGTAAAATCATTAACTTACTGTTTATTTTTTTTATTCCAAAAATACCCTTATCAAAATCTAAAGAGAAAAAAAAAATGAACATTAGATGATTGACATGTGTTATATTCTCTCCTATCATTCACCCTCTCCACCTTCGGCTCGAGTTACCCACGCATCCGCTGCCTGACTCAGATTATCTCGGCCGTCCCCGCCGCACTTCTTCTCCTCCTTACCATCCTTTGGGTTCTCGCTCCTGCTCCGGTCAATAATGCTACCTCCTTCGATCACCATCATCAAGCATCTGTAAGACTTCTCTTGTTTCTTCCCTTTCTAATAGTTTTTGCTTTATTTAATTACCCCTAATTTATTCTTTTTCTCCTTTCTTGTGTTTTTCAGATCAGTTGTTTCTTCCCTTTCTAATAGTTTTTGCTTTATTTAATTACCCCTAATTTATTCTTTTTCTCCTTTCTTGTGTTTTTCAGATCAGTGATGAAATTGAAGTGAAGGAGAATCGAGCGTATGAAACTTTACGTGTTCCAGTTAGGTTTCTGCAACTATTTTGTTATGGATATTGTTATTTCATTTTTGCTTTTTTTTTTTTTTTTTTTTTTTTTTTTTGTTTGTAGATGGAGGGAGGGTATTTAGGATGTGACATACGGGCTTCCTCTTGGGTCTCGTCCTTGGAAGTTTCTTGGGTTTTTCAAAAGCTGTCTCTTGTGGTCTGGGTAGGAAATTACCGGTCTTGGAATATGGACGGGAAAAATTAGTTTTAGGGTTTGAATTGGAGAGAGAATCGGTGTTTGATTTTGGATCCGTTGCGAGAGAGAGTGCATTCTCTAGCCCGGTGGCACGGACGGGCCGCACTTGTAACAGCTGTGGGAGCGTCGGCGGCGCGTTTCTCCATTTCTGAATTTTATTTTTTTTTGGCCTTGCGCTTCTACAGCTCCTTCACAGATTTCTCGATCCCCTGAGGAACGGAGACCAATAGTACACAACTCGGTGGAGGAACCAGTGACCCACCGACAACAGCCATCATTCTTCCACTGTGTCCAAGTAAAGCTTGTTGTGATCAAAGCCATTCTCATATTTTTCGATCCCTTGAGGAACGGAGACCAATAGACTGAGATGTTGAAGCCGGAACTTGTTGTCGTCGCCGCTGCCATACACGAGATCCGGGGAGAAAGCCGAAGAGACGAGGCACATGAGAGACTCCAACTGATTCCTGGCCATGGAGTCACCGAAGGCAACGTGTTTGTTCCGAACAAGGGAGAGGAAGATGGAAGGTTCGAACCTGGGCAACCTGCATTGCTTACGTTTCCACCTCCAAAACAAATAGTCCTAATTGTCTGGGTGACTATGCTCGAGGCAGTTTTGGCCATCCTTGATGGTCCTGCAACTACTGCCCTGTAGGTGGAGAGGGTGAAGCAGAGGTGAGCCGATGAGAAAAAAGAATAGAATACATGTCAACAATCTAATGGTTTTGTTTTTTTCTCTTCAGATTTTGATAAGGGCATTTTTGGAATAAAAAAAAATTAACAGTGAGTTAACGGTTTTACTAACCGAATGGACTACTGTGTTTAATGAATGGGGGTGTCAGTGCTTTTTAAACATAAAGTGGGGTGTCAGTGTTTTAAAGCCTCTATTTTGGGGTGCCAGTGCAATTTGCTCTAAATCTAAATAAGGAAATAAAACCTACCATATATGTAACTACCATGCTTCATGAAGAACACATAGTATGGTAGAAGAGAACAACTAGAAATTGATAGATTATGGATCATGGAAAGAAAACACAGTAATAAACTACTAACATGATCAATATCGAAGATCCAAAGAGATCAGAATTCAAATCAGAAGTTTAACAAGATTAGATCATGGTTTGATCATGATTCCTTCAAAAGCTTGCAATGATCATGGTTAAGATCATTGTTCTAGCCTCAAATCCTTAGGATGATCATGAGAACATGTTCAGAGATGTTTGCAACAGAGAATGCAGCATCTCTTCTACTGTCTCAACTCAAAAAAAAAAAGAAAAACAAAGATGGAGGAGAAGAAGAGAGAGTAGACATACTTTTTGATGCAAAAGGAAGAGTTTCGACGAAGATCCGTCAAGAAAATCACCAAGGATGCAAGGGAGATGACTTGCAGAGGTCTTTGGTTCGTTCCAAAGAGTTTGGAGGCAGCAAATACGAAGTGGACTCAAGATTGGACTTAAATAGAGCAAGAAAAACCTAATTGCCAAAGACAGCACTCATTGGTCGAGTGGATTGGTCGATCGGCCCCGATCGACCAATCAGTCGACCAATGCTGACAGCAAGTCCAAAACAGGGAATTGAAGGCCCAGATCAAATCCAATCCTAAAGGGGTTTTGCACACAAGTCAAGTGACTTACCTAATAGGTAGAAATGCCTTCAAACCAAGATAGAGAGCACTCCAAGTCCATCAACTAATCAGATCTTCATCAGGATTCAGTTTCCATAAATAGAACTTCATCATCAACTTTCATGGATTCAAAGCCAGACACCAAGTCCTCCACTGGGATGGCCCAAAGCTAACTTCTTACTTTACTTCGGGTCACTGGACCTACAAATAACAAGGTTTCCGGGTCAAGGTTAGGGCTGGGTTTTACAACAGCAGACTCAAACTGACGGTTGCGGATAATCATCATCAAAGGGATAACTATCGCATAACCTAACGGTTATCTCAGGAGTCCTCTACTAGCCCAAACTAGTAGAAGTCTATCGTTCAACGAATCTTACTAATGAGATCCAAAGAATTCCCGAAGAAGGCTCGAGTGCATCCAACGAAGGAGATTCAAAGGTACACTCTATATAAACTTCACTACTATACAAGGTGAGGGATGGATCAATTGATCAAGGAGAATATTATCTGAGACTCAGGTTCGGATACGTACTGATAGACCTCAACTATCAGCGTCCTGCTATCTAGATCACCTTTCCCGTTTCTTCATTCATTAGCTCTGTGCTTCTAGCAGAGCCGTTTGTGATTAAGTTCATCAACTAACTTAGCCTTTGGAGGTGGACTCCCGACCCCAGCGGTCGGGCCACATCTGACGCTTTTGTTTTGCAGGACACTACGTGGAGATCCAAGGGCTGAGCAGATTTTGGACGCATCATTTGGCGCCGTCTGTGGGAAAGACTTGAAAAAGCCATGGTGACTAGATCAGTAGCCGCAGCAGCCGCTGCACAACGCAATTCCGGTGTTCAGATACCTGGGGTGAATAATCCAGATATTCCCCAGGAAAGCCAAAATCCTATCGAAGTGGATAAGGGCCAGGGAGGACGTAATCCTCCTGATACAATCCAAGATCAATTGGATCAGGTAAAGATTCAACTCTTGGAGGTAAGCCAAGCACTCCGCTTGCTCACCAGACGAGTGGTTTTGCCACAAGAACCTGATCAACACGATTCGGGGAGACGTGCATTGCCACGTGACCAAAGAATGGCTGAAGACCGGAATGTTGATCAGAATTTTCGTGAAGGAGATCGAGGACTTCGGAGGATTGATGATCAACTAAGGCGAGGTGATCGGTTCGATAGACCGCAAGAGAGTACAACCGATTCAAACACAAGGTTGGATTCTAGGGTAAGAACTCACTCACCCATTGTCAGAAGAACCGTTCGTGATGATCGAGCAGTTCGTGACGAGAGAAACGTTCGTGAAGGACGAGCTGTTCGTGATGATCGAGTAGCACGTGATGATCGTGTTAATCGGGGTCGTGATCGTATTGCTGAAGATCACCCGACCCAGATTGGTCAAGAATTGGCCAACATCAATGAGAAGTTAGGGCAATTGGCTAAGGGAAGAATAACTGAGGATATATACTCAGTCATTCGGAAGACTCCTTTTGCTGAGCCCATTGCGGGATATCGGTTTCCCCATAACTTCCGTTTGCCTACCTTCTCAACATTCGATGGCTCCGGAGATCCAATAGCTCACATTGGCTATTACCAACGAGACCATGGCGAGTTTCGGGTAATTACGATGAAATTTTATGCGGGGTTTTCGGATCATCTCTAACCGGAGCGGCACAAAAGTGGTTTTCTAACCTCCCCTCCGGAAGGATCGTAAACTTTGACGAATTGGCATGCCAATTCATAGGGCGATTCCAGAGTGGGATACGAGTCAAGAAAACGGAAGAAACCTTGTTTCTTGTCGGACGGGGAAAGAACGAATCGATCGGAGAGTTTCCGAAAAGATTCAACAAGGTGACGATGGAGATAGAAAACTTGGATGAACAGTGGCAGAACCGCTCTATTCACGGGACTCACAAATCGGAAACTCCTGGAGTTATTACTACATGATATACCCACGACTTATGCTTGAGTTGGTACGAGAGATGCCCGAAGCGAGGCTGAAGTCATGGAGATTCTAGATGCGCGCCAAGGAGATAATAAAGTCTCCAATAAGGAACAAAAGGCTCCTGAGCGAAGCGAAGCCAAGGAAGAATGTTCATGATCGGGTTGGAAGATCCCAACCTTGGCGCCAAAGATCCCCCGGCGAAGTGAGTACACTCCATTGAATGCTCCTCGGGCCGATATTCCGAATATCCTCAAAAGAAAAATATTTTGAAGTGGCCGCCTAAAATTCTTTTGAAACCCGGAGAGTAGCGGGATCGGGAAAAGTATTGCCGATTCCACAAGGACTATGGTCATTACACTAATGACTGTCGTCATCCGAAGGCGGATATTGAGAGATTGATATCTCGGGGACATCTGTCCGGTTTGTTAGCGAGAAGAAGGGAGGAGCCACGCGGGCCACGTGCGGCTGCCCCTAAAAGGAATCGTTCGGTCGGTTCGAACGATCAAGGGAGGCCCCGAAGTCCAGAAAAGGCAAGGAGGTGATTGAAGCTGCTACTCGGTCACCGATCCTTACCATCTTCGGGGGTCCAGAGCCCGAATCATTCCGGAGTTTAAAAACCAAATCCAAATTTGTTGGAGCCGGAGAGGCGCAGAAGCGGAAGAAGCTGAATGGTGAAGATTCTATCACCTTTAGCGAAGAAGACGAGAGAGATGTTTGTTTACCTCACGATGATGCTATAGTCATCAAGGTAGAGATTGCACGGCGGGAAGTGCATAGAGTATTGATTGATACGAGGTCTGCAGGTGACCTAATTTCTTACGAAGTGTATCAAAAATTGAAGGTGGATCAAGATTTAATGAAACCTTCATCAACACACCTATATGGCTTTGCAGGGTCATCTGCAGTGGCGGAAGGATCGGTTCAGTTGGATCTTTCCATTGGAAGTTTTCCCAAAGAAACAACTGTCCGAATCAACTTTCTGGTGGTTCGAGAACTACCAGCCTATAATATGATTCTTGGGCGACCATCTTTATCCAAGATAGGTGCTATTGTTTCGACAAAGCACCTGAAGATAAAATTCCCGACTGATATGGGAATCGGTCAAGTCTTCTCTGACCAGAAGATCTCTCGGCAGTGTTATGTTGCCTATTTAAAAGAGAAGGAGGGTCCGAAGAAGGTTACTGCCCTCCCCATAGAAGTTCGAGATGATCGGGAAGAGACAGAGATGCAAAGGCCCGAACCAGTGGAGAAACTAGAGGAAATCCAGCTGTGTACCGAGGATGCAAAAAAGATTACTTATGTCGGGTCTGAACAGCTGGAAGAGTTTAAAGATGAATTGAAGTTATTTCTTCAACGGAATAAAGATGTATTCGTGTGGTCTGCTGAGGACATGCCTGGGATCGATCGGGCCATTGCAGAGCACAAACTCCGGATAGACCCTAAGGCGAAACCAGTGATACAGAAAAGAAGAAATTTCTCTATTGAAAAGTATGAAGCCGTTCGGAATGAAGTTGAAAAACTTAAGAATTCTGGTTTCATAGAACCAATCGAGTGCCCAACTTGGTTGGCCAACGTGGTGATGGTGAAAAAGGCGAATGGGAAGTGGAGGATGTGTACAAACTACACGGATCTAAACAAAGCTTGCCCAAAAGATTGTTACCCGTTGCCTCGGATTGACCTCTTGATAGATGCTATTGCGGGTATGAAACTTTAAGTTTCATGGATGCCTACTCAGGGTATAATCAGATCCTTATGAATAAGGAGGATGAGAAATATTATTACAAGGTCATGCCTTTTGGCCTGAAAAATGCAGGAGCAACATATCAGAGGGCCGTCAACAAGATTTTCAAAGAGCTGATAGGAAAGAACGTTGAAGCATATGTTGACGACATGCTTGGTGAAAAGCTTTACAAAAGCAAATCACATTGCAGATTTGACCGAGGTTTTCTCGGTGCTAAGGAAACATCAAATGAAGTTGAACCCCGAAAAAAATGTGCCTTTGGAGTCTCCTCGAGCAAATTCTTGGGTTTCATGGTATCACGAGAGGGGAATTGAGGCAAATCCTGCCAAAATACAAGCTCGATTGATATGGAGGCTCCCAAAACCGTTCGGGATGTACAATGTTTGACGAGGGAGAGTTGCTTGCCTTAAATCGATTTATCTCCAAGTCCGGAGAAAAATGTTTGCCTTTCTTCAAGGCACTTAAAGACCTGAAGGGCGATAAGGAAGCAAAGTGGACTGAAGAGTGCCGAAAGCTTTTGAAAAATTAAAAGATGCACTTGGACAACCACCGATCCTATCCAGGCCGAGAAGGGGGAAATATTACAGCTATATCTAGCGACATCCCTTTCCGCGGTCGGTGCGGTACTTGTTCGGGAGAAAGATAAGAAACGGTGGCCAATTTACTATGTAAGCCACGTGTTGCTTTGGATGCGGAGACGAGATATTCGCAGATTGAGAAGCGAGCTCTGCTCTCATGATGGCCGCCGGGAAGCTAAGGCCATATTTTCAGGCTCATCCAATTGAGGTATTTAAAACTTTTCCTCTTAGTAAAGTTCTTAACAAACCTGATTTGTGCGGAAGGATGGTATCTGGGTCGGTTGAGCTAAGTGAGTTCCAAGTGAGCTTTAAGCCCGGGACTGCAATCAAGGCTCAAGCATTAGCCGACTTTGTAGTAGAAACTACTGCACCAATGGAACCCACCATTGAAGATCCCGTTATACCAACCACTTGGGAGGTATATGTCGATGGTTCGAGTAATAAAGATGGAGCAGGCGCTGGAATTCTATTAAAAAGTCCGGCGGGATTCATTATTCGATATGCTTTGAGATTCGCATTTGATGCGAGTAATAACGAAGCGGAGTATGAGGCCCTAATAGCGGGACTTCGGTTGTCAAAGGCATTAGCTATTGCAGATGTTACTATTTATAGTGACTCTCGGCTTATAGTCAACCAAGTCCGGGGGAGTATGGCATTAAAGAACCACGCTTGCAAAATATCGGGAGATAGTGCGGGCATTTGAGAACCAATTTCGGAATTTGAAGATATCTCAGATTTCGAGGAATGAAAATTCAGTGGTAGATGAGCTATCCCGACTAGCCAATGCCAAGGAAAAGAATCTAGACCCTTCGGTCTATATTGAAGAGGTAACTTTTCCAAGTTATCATGAGAAAGAAATTTCTTATATTGAAGCGAACGTTCTTTGGATGGATCCAATAATTGAATATCTAAGAGATGACAAGTTACCCGAGGATCCAGTAGAAGCAAGGTTGATCAAGATTCAATCAGCTAGATTTGTCATTCGAGAATGGGAGACTATATAAAAGATCTTATGCTGGACCCCTTATGAGATGTATAGGCCCCAAAGGAGCAAACTCAGCTTTGGCTGAGGTTCATGAAGGAATTTGTGGCGCTCACATGGGTGGCAGAGCCCTGGCCCACAAAATTATAAGATTGGGGTTATATTGGCCTAAGATCCAAGAAGCTGCTATGGATTACGTTCGTCGATGTAGTAACTTGTCAAATTCATGCTACAGATGTCGAAGCGCCCGGCGGAGATTATGACTTCAATTCTAAATCCCATTCCCTTTGCAATGTGGGGAATTGATATCATGGGCAAATTCACCAAGGCATCGGGCGGACGAGAATATCCGATAGTAGCAATTGATTACTTCACAAAATGGGTAGAAGCCGGTGCACCTGGCGACAATTCTTGAGAAAAAGTGGAGAAATTTGTGCTTGAATCAATCATATATCGCTTTGGGATTCCAAAGATAATTGTCACTGACCATGGTACTTAGTTCGATTGTCCACAATTTGAGCAATTACTGTGGAACATATATAATCGAGCATCGTATGTCCTCGGTGGCATACCCCCAAAGCAATGGCCAGGTAGAGGTTACTAACCGAACGCTCTTGGAAGGAATAAAGAGAAGACTCGAAGGCGACAAAGCTTCTTGGGTCGAAGAACTATATAATGTCTTGTGGGCTTATAGAACTACGGTTCGAACACCTACGGGAGAAACTCCATTCAGGTTGGCATATGGATCCGAAGCATTGGCACCGGTGGAGATAATGGCGAGGGACGTTAAGGGATCGTGAGTTCGAGGAAAAAGCAAATGAACAAGGACTGCTTGATAGTCTTGATTTGTTGGATGAAGTTCGGGCAAAGGCAATAGCACGAACTCAACATTATCAAAGAAGGATAGCGTCTCATTATAATACTCGAGTGAAGAATCGTCGGTACTTAGCCGGAGATTTGGTGTTGAGAAACACCCTAGCTTCCGACCCGCGTCACCAAAGAAAGTTGGACCCTTCTTGGGAAGGACCTTATATGGTTGTGAAACCGGTCGGTTCAGGAGCTTACAAGCTGAAGAACATTGATTCCCAGAAAGAATTGGATCGTTCGTGGAATGCTAGGCATCTCAAAAAGTTTTATCCTTGAAGATGATTTCAATTTTGTTCGCGATGTAATCATTTTCAACTCAATCAATGCAATTTTTGGTTTTCAACAAACTACCTTTTGATTGGGGGGCATCATACACCACATTCAAGAACAAGATCCAACTATAAGGCATCGGATGAAAATTCGTGTGGGTCCTTCAACACTTATGGAAAATCTTTCGAACTTTCTTAAGTCGGGGCATCGGATGAAAATCCGAGTGAGTTCCTTTTGCAAGGCGTCGGTTTGATACCCGAGTAAGTTCCTTCGAGACTTATTGAATTTTTGAATTATCCTTAAGTATAAGGCATCGGTTTAAAACCCGAGTGAGTTCCTTCTCAGACTTATTGTATTTCTCCGGAAATCCTTAAGTATAAGGCATCGATTTAAAACCCGAGTGAGTTCCTTCTCAGACTTATTGTATTTCTCCGGAAATCCTTAAGTATAGGCATTGTTTCAGACAACTAAGACCTAATACAATGACGATTCAAGTGGCTAGCAAAGTTCAAGATAAAGTAATTTCTTATTTCTTCAGAAGATCCAAAGAGGCCAGTATCAAAACAATTACAAGAGCTGGATACAATCTCTGATCAAAGAAGAAGGTCATTACAGGTGACTGTTAACAAGTTATACAAGATCGATGCGACTTTGCTAGAACAAACATATGAGTCAGCCATTGAGAGGAGTCAAAGAAAAGAAGAGAAGAAAGGAGGATTACAAAAATATTCCAATACTCAGAAAATCCTCTGCAATTTCATACTCTTTGCCCAGCTTGTCCAGGAGAAGAATGGTCCTCGACCAAACTCGCATTCGGCACAAGCTCGTCATAATTGACTTCTTCCAGCGGAGAATAAACAGGAGAATCTTCCAGATATTGCATAATATCTGGATCGGAAGGTGGAGGATCAATCTTATCCTTGGTCCGATCGGGAGGAGGAATACCCGGGTTGGTAAATACTTCGGGATGGCAAACAAGACTTTGGGAGTCGTATCAAAATGAGGATCTTTCCTTAGTATTGATTCCCATACTTCGTTCTCACCATCCCGGTACGCCTGCAAGTTGTAAGCATTCAACATATCAACAAAAGGCTTACTGTGTAAATACTTGAAGACACAGGCTCTGCGAACATCAGTTGGAAGGGATTCGGGCAAAGGAACGACGGCTTGCCTTTCGGGTAATGTTTCGGATCCTTTAGCTCCCGACTTTCCAACTGTCCGTTCCCGGTCGCCGGATCTTCTCCCCGGCATCATCCAAATCTGACCGAAGACGACCAATCATCGAATTCTTTTCACCTCCCAAGCTAGATTCCGAAGGCGAGCAATCTCAACATCTTTAGCTTCGAGAGATTCCCCGAAGCCTAGAAACTTCATTGCTCAACCTACCGAGTCTAGTAACTTGCTTCCACTTGGTTGTGGAAGTTACAAAGAAGACTCCTGCAAACAACTTTCGAGTTAGCAAGGAGCAGAAAAGTAATTTTTCAAAATCAGAGGAAAATGAAGGAAGACTTACATCACCAGTGACTTCGTAAAGACTTCATCTGGAAGTTTGGAAAGAACTGCGCTCTCAAAAGTCATTCGAGCAGTAGTACACCATTCCAACGCTTTGTCAAACTCGTTTGACACTAATTCAGGCGAAGGATGAGAAGGATGAGCTACATCAAGAGAAGGACGAACTACACCAAGAGAAGGATGAGCTTCATCACTTATCGTCCGACGACGCTTCCTGGTAGCAAAATCCTCCAACTCAGAAGGAGAGGAGGAGGATGCCAAACAAGCACTGGAGTTAGAAATAGGAGCAGCACCTGCTGGGGCCACACCCTCATCAGACGCCAACATAGTTGCCTCAGATGCCCGAAGAGTCTCCTTCGGGGGTGCACCGACAGGCTCACCAACAGGCTCAGCAGCAGGATTGCCGCCGGGTCCATCGGCAACGGAGTGATCAAGATCTTCCTGGGAAAGACGAGCGGTCACTTCGGGCAAAGGAGGCACAGGGACGGCATCAACAGAAGCTGCAGGAATCTGACTTGAAGATTCACCGCCAGCAGTTGCCTTACGCTTGGAGGATTCACTAGCTGAAACCACCACACTGGCCCCAATCACCACCGACGGAACGCTATTCTTATGAGATTTTGCTCTAATAAAGTCTGGGTTGATCTTGGGAGCCACTATACAAAAAACAAATAGCCGTATCAGTACAGAAATAAAACGACAGCAACAATGGGGAAACCCTAGTTTTCTAAAGCATCTGACTGACCAAAAAACTAAACCCCAAGTATAACTACTGTGCAGTTTACTATTGGGGGGAAAAGGGGAAGGAGATGAGAAATCTAAAACTCACTTGTTCAGAAATGGATAGAGCTGTCGTCGAAGTACGAGGAATACGGAGGCGGGCCGAAGGACGAAAGGTTGCTTTGGCACTTTAGCAAATCTATCTTGCAGAAGTCAGGATAGATGGAGGGTACCCACGAAGGCTTTAAATAGCCTCAGGTATAAGACGACGGTTGAAGGCTAAGGACAACCGACGACCCAGATTGAAACGACGCTTCGAAATCCGCAAAAAGCAAGATCAACGGTCGAAGGGATGCCACACGGGAACATGTGGAAGCGAGCACCTGGTGCAGAGAAACCTCCAATCGTCGCACTGCCATTAAAATAATGGAGGTATTTCCGATTGATTGGAAACAGTGAATGGTACACAAAAGCAGGAAAAAGTTTGAACTTCGCAGAAGGGAAACGTGCGGACTTTGCAATAAATGAAGTAGTGGGGAAGATTAACGCATCTTCCCGAAACGCATCTTCACAATATTTCTACAAGATCATTATTCGGCGAGGAATGAAGAGTTAAGTGATAAGTTTTATCATTAATACTTTTATATTCAAGGCAATACTTCGGTAAGAGATGGGGAAATTTTGAGACCAGCATCAGTAAAGAAATGTCTATTCATTAAAATGAGGGTACATCTTTACAAAGGAACAACACCCTAAGCCTTTTCTTCATTGTTGCCCGAGGGACCCTGGTCGGGATGACTTTTCTCAAGATCCTGAGAAGAGCCTTCCTCAAGAATGTCATCGGCTGAATCCTCTACAGCAACAACTTGAGACTCGGCTTGTGATTTCTCCTCTGGAAGTGCCGGCTCGTCATCTAGATATGCCTCATATTGAGGGTCAGCTGGAAAAGGATCATCTACTCCCTGGGCCCAGTCCGGGAGATCCATAACAACTTTCCCGAAGACCTCTGGGTGGCAAACCTCACGAAAAGGAGCAGTGTCGAAGTCAGGGATCGTTCCAAGGATCTGCTCCCAAACGTCGTTCTGCCCCATGCGATAAGCCTGAATGTTGTAGAAACCTAGCAATTCGGAGAAAGGTACGCTGTCCAGGTATTTCCGGATGCACTCCTTCCGAAGGTTTGGCTTGATATGTTCAGGCTTGCTAGGGATTGCCAACTTCAGATGTTCTTCAAGATCCCTACTCTTATTTTCAAGGCTGTCACCAAACAACGTGGCAGCTGCCTTTTGCTTCCTGGCCTCGCGCTCGGCAGCAGAGACACGAATTCTTGAAGCTTCAAGGGCTTCCTTGAGGGAGGTCACTTCTTCCTCATGCTTTTTCTGCAGCTCTACAGTAGCTGTAGTCAGCTGGTCTATTTCAGAATTGGCCTTGGCCAATTTCTCTTCACAAGTTTGCAGCAAGGAGCTGGTGCGACCAACACGGCTCAAAGCTTCCATGTGTTGATAAAAGCTCAACACAGCATTCCTGGGAAGACAGAAGATATCAGAAGAAGTCATAAGAGATTATGAAAACATAAATAAGCAAGAAGACCGTTACCTTGTAGATTGACTCACAAGGGAGGTGTCATCCAGGGCTTCAAACTCCTGGCGATTAGAAGGAGCAAGACTGAGAGAGCTCCACTCTGCAGCTTTCTCAGGATCCCGAGTGACCCCGTCGGTCATCTTCAGGGTCCACTGGGGGAGGAAGACTTCCTCACCATCCGTCGAAGCTTTGGATTTTTTGTTGGAGGGAGCATCAATTATGTCATGCCTCCTCTTGGTTCGGACGGAAGAGGAGACGGTAGCCCTCTCCACCATTGGTTTCTTCCCTTTACCCGAAGCATCAACTACAGGCCTGATATTCCTGATACCCCTATAAGAGGGATCGGGAGAGGGAAGAGAAGCCTCTTGATCTGCAGTCAAGACCCTGGGCGATCGTTGTTCGGCTGTCACAACGGCTCTAACGGCCTTCACCCGCAGGCTTTCAGGGTTCGTTACGGAGGCACCTGCAAAGAAGAAGGACAAGAATCAGAATTCAAGACATTTCACTTCAGTCAAATCAAAGGATGATGGTTAGAAGCTCACAATAAGCCAAGCCCCAGTACTGAAGGATGGAGTTATACTCCATTTCATAACCATGTATCTCTTGATACCACAGAATGGATTTGATCTTCCTGATGGCCGCCTCGTCTTCTTTGGATAAGGGAAGGCCCCGGTTACTTTCGGACGAAGAAGTAAACCTCCTCCAGGTGGTCGGGAAGTTAAGATCTGATGGAGGCGCTCGACAGAAAAAATATCGTTCACGCCATCTTTTGTGGTTAGAAGGGAAAGTTCCTTTGGTGAGGATGCTGCCCCTCCAATCAAGTTCAACCCTATTGCGTTTGGAAAGAAAGACCCATCCGGGAGGATGGGAGATAGAAAAAACATGAAAATGTACAAAAAGAGAAAGAGATGGCGTGATGCCAAGCTCAAAACACAAACCCAAGAAGCCGACGATGAGACGCCAGCTATTGGGGAGGAGCATTCCGGGACAAATGTTCTAGTGATTCAAAACTGCGGAAAATAAAGGATTAAAAAAGGGAAAGCGAACCCCGCTTTCCAGTGTATCTATGTACAGAGAAAATTCACCCGGAAGGGATGAATCAACCCTCTCATCAGGGTGGGGAGCCCTAACCTGATATGAGGAAGGAAGGTCAAAATCTTGGACAGCGGAAAGAAGAGTTTCTCCATTATAAATGGAGGGAACAGAGCCAGGTCCACTATTGGACCCGGAGGTTTGAGGTTTCCTAGAGGAATCAACGATCTTGGAAGATCCAGACTCGACAAGGACAGGAGAAGTTTCGGTTTTTCTTTCAAAACCTTTTTGAGAAACTTCAGCGAACTCCTGCCAGAGGACGGTTAGCGTTTTGTTATCACTATCCGACTGTTCGGGGGCAGGGAGAAGCAAAAGCATCACTGCTATCACCAACATGGGGTACTAAAGAGGCCCTATCGTCCGCCATTACTCGTTTCAGTAAACTACAAAAAGAAAAGATCAGTAAACTTACTGATTCAGTGAGACGCAAACCCTCGGGATCAACCTAACGCTTGGTCTGGGGGGCTCGTGATATGGAGAGTTTATGATCAGACCGGGTTCACACCTGGTCCGACCCTCGACCCCGGTCGAGACGGAGAAAACCGAATCGCTCCCGAGCGAACCGGATCCAGAAGATGGCTTGCTGAAGAAGAAAGATTATTCTTCTGCAAGCGTGCCCTAATCTTACTTATGGATTAGGGTAATCACCCTGATGACAGCAGACTCAAACTGACGGCTGCGGATAATCATCATCAAAGGGATAACTATCGCATAACCTAACGGTTATCTCAGGAGTCCTCTACTAGCCCAAACTAGTAGAAGTCTATCGTTCAACGGATCTTACTAATGAGATGCAACGACTACCCGAAGAAGGCTCGAGTGCATCCAACGAAGGAGATTCAAAGGTACACTCTATATAAACCTCACTACTATACAAGGTGAGGGACGGATCAATTGATCAAGGAGAATATTATCTGAGACTCAGGTTCAGATACGTACTGATAGACCTCAACTATCAGCGTCCTGCTATCTAGATCACCTTTCCCGTTTCTTCATTCATTAGCTCTGTGCTTCTAGCAGAGCCGTTTGTGATTAAGTTCATCAACTGACTTAGCCTTCGGAGGTGGACTCCCGACCCCAGCGGTCGGGCCACATCTGACGCTTTTGTTTTGCAAGACACTACGTGGAGATCCAAGGGCTGAGCAGATTTTGGACGCATCAGGAAGATTGGATGTCAATTGGATCAAAACTGGCCAAGGTTGCTGTCAGCAACAACTTTGGTCGATGGTCTTGGTCGATGGTATCGACCAAAATGATCGACCAAAATAGTCCTCGGGCAGAATAGTGGATTTTGGGGATTTTGGTCCGAAATGAGTCTTCCGGTGTTCGGATCAATCTGGAACTTGGAGGCATACTTAACAACAGTAGTAGGACACTATAAATCAAGGAATTAACCCAATCCAATGGTCTAATTAAAAAGCCCCAATTTGAGCTATCAAGTTCAAGTGATAAACATCATGGCATGAGTTGGAATTGATTGCATTGATGAAGAATAGCATGCAATAGCTAGAGGAACTAATAGGAATTCGATTGGAATCATATGGCAATGTTAAACATGAACATAATACACTTTATAGCTCAGTTTGATATCAAATGGTATGATGTTAATAGGTAAAGCATGGAATACATATGCTAGGCATGAGATATAAGCATTAGCATCAATGAATGGCTAAGGGAATCATGGATTGAGCATGAGTAGGCACTTGGAGTGGTGGTTGCAAGGTTGCAGCACCATTCCAAATGTCCCATCAGCAAGATGACAATAGAAAGGAGTAGAAAATGGTAGGGTAGAGAGTGGAATGAAGAGTCTTACCTTAGTGTAGAAGATGAAAGCAAGAATCAATGATAAACTAAGTGTCTTTGATGAGATACCCTTCACACTAACCAAGGAGCTGCTTTGGGAAGCTCTCCCCACGTTCCCAGGTGAGAAAATGATTGCAAAAGGCTCAAGACTCGAGGTCATATTAAATAGAAAAGGAATATTCCATGGAATCATTAACTTGGCAGACTGGGACATTTTGGTCGATGCTTTTGGTCGATGGTATCGACCAAAATGATCGACCAAAATGATTTCAGCAGAAAACTCAGGTTTAGAACAGCAACTTCAAGTAGGGATTTGAAAGGCTATACAAGGTTAAATTGAGTGAGGTTTTCTCCTACAAGTCAATCAAGAAGTCTAGTTTCCAGAAATACCTTTGGATCAAGCATGTGAGGTCATTAGGTCCACCAACTAAGCTCACCTTCTTCGATGCGCAAGCAGGATTTGCCAGACACAGTTCAGCAACTTCGGACAGGGATTTGGAGGGCTATATGGGGTCAAATGGAGTGGGGTTTTCTCCTACAAATCCATCAAGAAGTCTAGTTTCAGGAAATATATTCGGATTGAGCACAGGAGTTCATTTGGTATTTCAACTAATTCACCCCTCTTTGGTGCGCAGATTCAAAACTAACACTGACAATGCCCTCAAGTGAGGGGCATCATCGTCAATGTTCACGGGCTTGGGTTCCGACACCAAATCATCAACCGAAAGGGTCCACAAGTCTCATTTCCCCCACTTTGGGTTTTCGGACCTACAAACATAATAGGTCCCGGGCCGGGCCAAGGTAGGATAAGGCCAAACATTACAAATCTACCCTAAGGGAAAGGTCTGACATGGCTTCCTAAGGTTTTCAAAGATAATAATATTGAAATTAAAGTCTAACTTTTAAGGTCTAATATCAAACAAGTCTTTCTTTATCCCAAAATAAAAAGGGTGTCCGGACTAGGTTTGGGCTGGATGTTACATCGGGCACCTCATCGGCACTGACGGGAAGTTTACCAGCTCGGACTTCTTCACGAAGCTGCATGGCAATAGTCTCCATCTCAGCTTTCTCGCGCTTCAACTTCTCCATTTCTTGAAGGGCCTCTTCCAAATTTTCCTTGGCCTCAAAAAGTTCCTCCTTAAGAGCTGCCTTGCTTCTGGACATCTCCTTCAGTTTCAAGCTCCTCTCTTCGTCCCGTTTTTCAGAGACCCAATAGTCTTGATAGACTCAGAGAGGTCAGCGACACTTCGTTCCTGATCTGCTTCAGCTCTTGAAGCTGATCCTTCAAATGCTCAGAACGAATCATGCACTCGCCCATGTAATGCGCCCCTCCAGAGAAGAACCTGAAGAAAATACGGAATACCATGTTACAGAAATCACTTGGAGAACTATAAAGGACTAAGGACGGAGAATTACCTGTAGGCATTGGCATAGAATTTGTCATCTGGAAGATCCTTCAGATGCTTTCGGTCCGAAGGGATCATCCCCTCAAGAAGCCAAGACCTGGCAGCATTTGAGTCCCCCAGCACTGTGTCGGATGAGGTCAGATCCCATCCGGAAACGAAAACAGGGGACTTTCGGGAGTCCTCCTCTGCAGCCTTCTCACTCTCCCGAGGCCTCCTCAAAGGCCTGCCTGAGCGGCTAGATGGAGACGCTTGGGGAACACTTATCTCGGGAGGCCCTCCTCCCAGAGAGGATCTCTTCCTAGCAGTCTTCTTGCCCGAAGGCTTGGACGAGCCAGGAGCGCCGAGAGCCTGGACGGCGGGACCGGTTTCGTAGCACTACCTTTCTTCACCGGCTTTCGGCGAAAGCCTCTTTGATATTCCCGGTGGTAAGTGCCCGAAGAGCGTCGATGTCCAATTTGCTAGACACTGCGACAACAAACGAAGAAAGTCAGAAAGTGCGAAGATAAGAAAAATATACAAAATTGAAGAATATCAATGAAGAAGGGGCTCACCTGGAGAAAAGCCCCACAACTGAAGAGCAAACGGATACTCAGATAAATATCCGTGAACTGCGGCTGAATCTCCGCCAACTTGGATGATCTTTTCTAAAGCCGCTTCTTCAGCGGCGGATAACTCAATGAGATTATTGAGTTCTTTAAGATCAGACTTAGATTTCTTCACAAAAGTAGTTGGGAATGGCGGCGGAACTGGGGGCTGGCAAAAGAAAAAGTGATGTCTCCACCCCTTGGTGGAGGTAGGCATAGACCCCGGCAAAATGATGTTGCCCGACCAATCCACAGCGTCGGTTGCCCGACGAAGACGAGAGAGCCAACCCCCTTTTGATTGACTCTTAACTTCAAAGAAACGCTGAAGAAGGGGGAATGTTGGTTTGACTCCAACATTATGATAGAAACCAACAAAGCAAGAAACATTTCTCCAACTATTTGGAATAAGGTTGGAGGGAGAAATTCCGTAATGAACTAGAAGGTCTTCCATAATTTTCTGAACTGGAAGACGAAGACCTCCTAAGAAAGCATCATAATACAGGGTGAAGGCCCCGTTCGGGGGCTCTCCAACCCGACTAGAGGAAGCCGGGAGCTGGAAGACATAATTCTTTGGAATTTCGCAGAAATCCCTTAGACGCTGGAGATGATTTGGGTTAAGATCTCCGAGATAGAATTCGGGACCCGAAGACTTGAGATCATAGTCAATGTGAGAGGGCGTCTTGGGTTTGTTCCTTTCTTCGAGAGCTGCCTCTTCGGAAAGCAACTCAGAAAGAATAAAAGGTGGCCAATGATTGCGGCAATCCAGAGGACGAGAAAGGGGTGGGCGAGGCGGATAATGTCTCTGACTCACTCGGAGTTTACCAGGAGATTGATTAATACTATCAACCTCCTGCTCATCCGAAGAATCCACAGAAAGACCAAGGTTGACTAAGTCCGTTCCTAAATCGGAGCATAGAGGTTCTTGGTCAAGAGGGTCGTCCCTGGCTAAGTCAGCAGTTGCTCTCACAATACGAGAGTCAGAAGAACCTGAGAAAGCATCTTCACTGGAATAATGCATGGATTGGGTTCGGGAAGACAACTCGGGACTGGAGATCTCGGCAGTCGGGACCTCCAGTCGGGAGGGGGCTCAGGCTATTTCCTTGCCTTTTCTTAAATTATCCATAATGCAGAAATGAAAAAGGAAAGCAATGAAGAAAAGTTAGAGAAAACTTACTGGTTTGAAGATTGGAATAGCGAGTTGGAGAAAGCAAGCAACGCAGTCAGGGGACTTCAGAGGGAGTTTGCAAGCAAAAAATTGAAAATGAGGATTGAACCTCTATTTATAGTGAGGAGGAGGAAGATGAAGAGACACATCCAACGGCTGTGAATCAAGCAAGGTGACGGTTGAGATCTGGCACATGAAAGGTCGCGATCCAACGACCAACAATGAACAGACACAACGGTTGAGATTGAGGGACTCAAGATCTCAATCAAACGGCCGTTGATCGAGTATCTCAGCGGTTGAGATAACGTGACCATTGGCATATCAGGAGCTGCAATAAATGTTAATTATCACAATGGTTGGGAGTTACAAAGGCCTCGAATAATGGCTATTATTCAAGACGACGTCTTAAAGTTTCTCCAAGAAAAAAGGAATTTTTTTAAGAAGTCTGGGAGTAACATTCCATACGTTCGAGAAGTCAATCGCACGGAATGGGGGGCTCTGTTGTGGGGAGCTAAAGTCCCGAGTCCCCATCTTAGGAGAGAGAGGCACCCCCTTGGGCGGGTGCATCCCTTCCCTCTTAGAAGGTCCCGAGGGCCTCATTCAGGAGAGAAACCTCCCTCTTGGGATGGCTCACCTCATCCTTGAAGAAGGTCCCGAGGGCCTCATTCGGGTGAGAAACCTCCCTCTTGGGATGGCTCACCTCATCCTCGAAGAAGGTCCCGAGGGCCTCATTCGGGATAGATACCTCCCTCTTGGGCAGGCTCATTTCTTCGTTGGAGAAGGGTCCCGAGTGCCACACTTGGGAAAAATATATATCTATATCCAACTCTAGTATTTCTCAGAAGACTCTCTTGACCAAGTCAAGAAGAGTTAGTTACGCATAAACACTCAGCATATCTATTCCGAGAATTGGGGAGGTGAGTCAGCATAACGGCACTATCAGGTGCGACAAAGAAGGAGCCATTATTCCACTACTCCACTCACTTCTCAACTATCGATCCGGAACTTAAGGAATCACCGCCTCCAGGTAACCTCTATATAAACCCACCTCATACATGGAGATAGGTACGAGAACTTTCATCTGAATAATCACTCATTACGTTCTTGAGAACTCTCTCAAGAACTCTTATTGTTGCCTAGGTTGACATGAGCGTCGGAGGCGGTTCCCCGGCCAAAACTAGGCCGGACCGTTCTTGCTTTCTTTGTGTGTGCAGGCATCTCAGTTATTCCAACTTGGTTGGAGAGCTCTTAAGGTGGTCATCTCAATATCCGGCTCTCGAAGAAGTTCTAGACGCAACACTTGCTTTGAAGTACTTGTTATATTGGATAATCAAAACCCAACATTTATGAGGAACATGCCAAGAAACTGACAAAGAAAACCTTACAGCTGAAAATGATCAAGGGGCTAAGCATGTTCTCAATGCAAAAAGATTTGAATCTGAATAATCCCAAAGTAAGATAAAAACGCGACTAATGATTGGTTCTCAACAAATGTCAAGCGTCAAAGGCTAAGAAACAACCGCGTAATCCCCAAAAGTGATTTAATCGAGTAACTCACCTCAAAATGAATTCTTATGAAATCTCTTAACTAGAGATGAACTTAAAATAAATTTAAATTAATCTAGTGAAGATTCGTCATGCTAAATCAAGGATGTAATCTAAGCTTCCTAACCAGAATCTAAACAAGTGTTAACTGGGTCAACAAGCTTGGGGACTCATGTTATGGATAAATCACCCATTAACGGTTCGTACCAGGTAGGCCAGTGGTCTAAGTACAATGCGAGGTTGAATCGTGTATTACATTGAAAGCTAATCATGGTCATCACTTTGGAGGCAAGCATCTGATGGTCAAGATGAGATCTAGACAGAAGGTAAAACTTATAAATAGAAAAGAGACAAATGCAGAGACCACTTGAGGTTAGCGAAGATTCAACTAGTTCATACCAGAGCAATTCAGCTTGGAACGATCTGCTATCTCGGAAGATTCAACACCAACAAATGTACTAGCACCTAACCATGGCTCCCATCGCCATAACTTTATTTGGGTTTCTTTCAGTTTTACTTATAGGAGCAAGCATGCACCCATCATGTAACATCAGGTGGAATATATAACCAGATATAGAAATTGGTTCAGAGCATATGGGGATATCATTAAAAGGTGGCAGGCAAGCAGTAAAGGGGTTGAAGCGACATTTGGGTTTGGCAGAAGATTACTGTCATAGTCAATTGTCAACCAGTGCGGCAAGCCAAGAGAAGTAGAGAACACCTAGCAATTACCTAGCACAATTCGCACTCACCAGGCATTTTAATCACAAGAAGAGAAAGTTAAAGGAAGCTACAGTAGAACCACGTAGAAGGGCATAAATGATAGAATAAGAATCTGCTTCTTATGGAGCATTAATGTTCCCTTCCAGAATTTGGATAACCAAATGAGAGTTGCAGACGTAACCCCTAAACCATTATTGAACTCAATGCTGGCTTGAACTCCACAGTTGCGGCATCAAAAGATGGTTAAATCATCCGACTTGTCATCTATTTTGGAAAACCATATTTTTCTACTTCTGCATCCTAATTTTTCCCTTGGATCGATATAGGTATCATGGATAACCTTTCCCATACTGTGCAGATACCCAATAAGTGAAGCTACATGGATTGATGGTTAACCTGGCAGATATCCGGAAATTTTTACAAGAGAGGAAACATGATAGGTCTGATAAGAACCATCAGTGTGGGCCCACCCAATAACATTTTGGTACACAAAGTCATCACAATAAAAAAACAAAAACCTTGCCGCATGTATGGTATCATATCCTCGCGAATAAATATGGAACGGTATTGATATGAATTAATAATGCAAATGAACCATACCATATTGATACTATCCCGAATATTATAACCGCTTTGTATAGAATAAATATGGTTGGTAATTGTATGACATGCTTGCACTGTTTGGTATTTAATATGGTAAAGGTGTGGTGTAAATTTATTTGATATCATACTACCACTCTACAAAATAACTGTTATATTGTAAATCCACATCATTACATATGTTCATTCGACAAGGTTGGCAGTCAAGAAAATTGGATACTAATTAATGGGAAATTTAGAATATATCAATTTCACCCTATATATATATATATATGTATATATATATATATATATATCAAAACCTAGAGGATATTTATAAACCCATAGGGCAAGATAATTTTTCTATTTCCTTCCCCACTAGGTTTCCACTTCATTGTTGTTCATGTAAGTTACCATTTACAATAAATGACTCAGAAGCATTTTCTGAAATATGGAACACACGAGAATAGGATGACCCAACACCACCAGCTTTCCCAAAACAACAATGATAGAGTTGCAATTCATGAAGTTCATGCCATCAAACCGTTTAAGGGCTTGAGATGCATAGCAGTCAAGAAGTCATGGACAAACGCACCACATCAGCAGGCAGCAACAGTTTATTCATGAGGCACAGCCCCACAACAAAGGAGAGTGGAAGGAGATACGAATAAAGCTCGACCAACTGAATTAGAACTACAAGGGAAAAGTAAAAAACGTCAAGAAAAACCAAACTAAGCAGGCTAGCGGGCTTCCTTTTTCTTTTTTCTTCTTTTGATCACTAACCTAACTAGTTCTTATCCTAAACTATCTGTCATCTAGTATCAAAAGAGAGCAATAATAACTTCATCTATCCCGGCCGCTAATCCCAAGAAAATTAAAGAGAACAACACAACCCAGCATCAGGCATTAATTCCTTGGAACAACAGCACAAACCAACGGGTTCTTCATCTCAAGAGAGAGCTTGAGGCATTCAGACATGTCGACACCATTATTAGAAGGAAACCATTTGAAGTTCTGAAGCAACTGAGCCAACCATAACTGAACAGTAGCAAGACCCAGGGTCTTACCAGGGCATACCCTTCTCCCAGATCCAAAAGGTGCTAACCTCAGATCCGAACCCATAATGCTCACATCTTCTTCCAAGAATCGTTCTGGCTTGAACACGTTGGGCTCTGACCAGATAGCTTCATCATGTGTTATTGCCCACATATTCACCATAGCTGTGGTACCTGCAGGGACGAAGTGGTTCCCAACATGAACGTCATGGACGGCAAGACGGGCCCAGGAAAGTAGGGGACCTGGTGGGTTCATTCTAAGCGATTCCTTTATAATTGCTTGAAGGTATGGAAGTTTTTGAAGATCAAAATCTGATACGCCACGGGTGGTTCCCACAATTAAATCAATTTCTGACTGGGCTTTAAATTGGACCTCTGGGTTAACCACCATTCTTGCCAGAATCCACTCCAGTAGAATAGCCACTGTATCAGTTCCTCTGAAAATCATCTCCTGTAGATTAAGACAATTGCAGAAAATAGTATTTAAGACACCGCCAAAAAAGTAAATAAAAAGAATGATTAAAATGTAAGCAACTGGAGAAGAAATAGGATTAAAATGTCAAAAGATAAAGAGACTAACCCAAAGAACAGCAACTAGATCCGAATCACTGAGTCTGCTGTCCTCCTCCTCTTCTAAGTCTAGCAAAACGTCAACGAATTCTCCAACTGTCTTATCACCGAAGACTCCATTAAGTGTTCTTCTTCTCCTGTGCTTTTCAACGATTTCGCCAACAAAAACATTCACCCTGGAGACCAGCTTTCGGCCTCTCTTTCTCACTCCTTGCAAATCTAACCATCCCAGAAAAGGGAAATGATCGCTCCAGTTAAAAGTCCCAAGCAACTCATACCCTTCACTTACAAGCTGTTCTAGTTCATACCCTTCTCTGCTTTCCTTGAAATCATAACTCATCCCGAAAACACTCATCATAACATTGTTTAAAGACCCAAAATGCAGTACCTTCTTCACTTCTACCTCTCCTTTCAACACCATGGATGTTTTGATCTCCTCCACCATCTTTAAACCGATTTCACACCTGAAAGCACCGAAACCAGAAATCCTCTTGGGGCTAAACAAGTGGGTGGCTGAGATTCTCCTTAAGTTCCTCCAATAATCTCCAAAGGGCGCAAAACCCATGGCTCGGTGGAAAAGAAGCTCGTAAGCAGATTCCTTGACAGGTCTATCTGCGAAGGCCGAACTACTGAGTATCTCTTTAGCGGTGTTGGGGTGACTTGAGATGATGAAACGACTAAAACCCACAGAGAAGGCCATCAGTTGAACAGCATTAAAACGCTGGGAGAGGTTGGCCAGAACCCGGTGGGCAGCGAATCCAGTAAAGGCAAATATTGAGCCAAGGAGAGGTAACCCATATGGACCTGGAATTACCATTCGAGCTTGAGTTTGAGTTTTCGACAGCGCCCAGGCGAGCCCACCCGGTACAAGCCAAAAACCAAAGACTACAAGCAGAAAAATAACACAAGAAACCACTTCGATGATTAGAGAAGGTGAATAACTAGCAGCCGAAGGGAAGAACAGAAGCTGGTAAGTACTGGACGACATTCTTAATGTGTGGAAGTTATCAGATGAGAGATTAGTTTGTCTCAGAAGCTTTCTGCGTATATGAGAGCCTGAGATGGAGAGAGAACAGAGAGAACTGCAGCACGTATGACATAAAATTCGAGTGTGGAAGGGCGGGTTAAATAATGGAGTGCTTTGGTTTGAGATTGCCTCGACTACCCCCGAGAGGCTGAGACTATAATATATTTTTCCTGAGGTAGGATATAATTGAAGAAGCACGAAAAACTAAATTGAGTTATGAGATTCATTCAATGTACGAGAACAAATAAATGAAAAACCCTCTAAATGCACTACTCCGATCCGTGAACAGTCGGATTTCATTTTCGTGTTTGCATTAAGTTTCTATCGTGGATTATCAGCATCTGCAACAAAAGTAATTTAAGTTAGCTTTAACTCGAACCGTGGAATCGGTTCGTTTCAAGCCAAACGAACCATATGGTAATTGGTTCTTTAATAATCTCGTTTTATTTTAAGAAATGGAATCCTCCTGCATCCTCAGCTTTAGCTTGTTCAATCACAAATCCTCCATTATCTTCTCTGGGTTTCAACGATTTCTTTTGAAAACCAAAAACCTCTACTAACCCAAATATGCTTTCCCCAAAACATTCAGCACTGCTTCTTCCGCCACAGCCAACGCCGCCACCACCACCACCATCGCTGATGTAAAATCCGGCCTTATCCTAACCCTGACCCGGCCCAGATTTTATACTGTTGCAGGTCCGAAGACCTGAAGTGGTGGTAGAAGAGACCTGTGGGCCCTCTTAGTTGATGATTCGATGCGAGAAGCGGAGCCTATGGACATTGACGATGATGCCCCTTACTTGAGCACATTGTCAGTTTGCAGTAAAAATCTGCGCATCGACGAAGATTGGATTAGTTGAAGACCTTCCCGGAATCCCATGATCAATCCGAAGGTATTTTCTGAAACTAGACTTGTTGATTCACTTGTAGGAGAAAATCCCACTCGATTTGACACTGTATAGCCTTCCAAATCCACTCCTGAAGTTGCTGTCACAGCTTGGTCGAGTGCCTGGTCGACTGACAGTCGACCAAGAGTCATGAAATCCGAAAATTCATGAAATCTCTTCCCATTTTGCCCCTACCTTCTTGGAACTCGTGAATGAGGACCTAACCTAATCATTGGCACTTCAGAGCTCAAGGTTGGACACTCTCTTGGGCTATTCTTTGAAGTTTGGGAAGATCTTGACTATAATCATTAGTGTATGTGTTAATCATCAATCCAAGGTATGATTCTTTCTATCATCTTCTAATCTATTCATTTCCCTATCATTGATAATCTTGAGACCATGGCTGAAGTGCTGCAATCTTGCAAACACTCAACCATGAGTTTCCCCTCTCCAATTCCTTAAACATCTTCACTCATGATATGCTATGATTCAATTAAGATTAATTTCACTTCATCACTTTGATTCTATTCAATCTAGCCTAATTGATTCAAATCTGATATGTAATTGCATGATAAGCTTAGACTATATTGAAATTAAGACTCTAACTCAATTCTTATCCTTTATTTGATTGATTCCTACCATCCTTTACAATTTCTATAAATTCCATTTTGATTCTTGAGGATTACCATATAGAACCTAATATTTCGAATTGAGCATTTTCGATTGAACCGTTGGATCTTCATGAAAATTGGTGTGCAATATCCTCGTACTGTTATAAACATGCCCTCCAAATTTCATGTCAATCGGAACAGTGGAAGGGCAGCTTCTGATCACATTTCCCTTGCTGCCCAGAAGTTAACAAGTCTTGGTCCACTGCTTGGTCGACAGTCGACCAAGCCAGTCAACCAAGAGTTGTTAAAGCCCTGTTTTCAGCCGAATTGATCCGTTTGAACCCCGATTTGAATGTTTTCTTCTCTGATGTTGCTTGTATGTTATCTAGGGTGTCAACACTGACTTTGGAACCATTCTTGGTGATCCTTGAATTTAATTACAACTTGATTAAGGTAAGGACAGTCGTTAATTTAAGTATGTTAATTACATCAACATGCTTACATTATGGGAAGTTAATGATTATGTTAATACGAGTATTTCCTTTACCATACATGACTGTTAAATGTTTCTTATCAGTAATACAATGTCATATATTATTTAGAACATCATGTTCAATTATGCTTTATGAATTTAAATATGATCAATCATGTTATGATATACATTGTTTATATGATGAATTATTGATTCGAGTATGATATGATGAGATTGAGCTTGTGATTGATTACGTATGACTTGGGATTGGGAGGTGTCCTTTTGACACTTCTGTCCTTGGGCATCGGAGGGAATAGTATGGGATGTTCTCCGATGGTGCCTATCGACACTTTCCCGGGTCATTGGGTGACATATATAGGGTTGTCTAGGTGTATGGTTAGGATATTTTTCTTTGTCGTATCAGACCCGAATCGGAAGGGTATTGAGACCGAACGACCCGTGGTAGAATATGAGCGAGAGTACTCAAGACCGGTATCCACTCCGTGAGAGGGCTTGAACTATACTCAGTGGTAGGGTTGCATATGGATAGACCTGGGCTCACGAGCGCTCAAGACTGGTAACCAATCCGTGAGAGGACATGAGAGCTTCCCGTTTACTATATGTGGACGACCAATAGGGTTGGTGAGTCCGGTGAGTAATATCCGTGACTCTAGTGTGAAGGATACCGGAAAGGATCGCCGGGGGCGAGGAATGGACGTATCTGGATCTGACATGATATGACTGAGTAGATGACTTGCATTGGGCTAGGCTTTACCGTGACATGCACCTGTACTTATACCAAATGGTGATGTGAGAGAGCGGTGACTGATTCCCCAACCATGGTTTATGAGATGACCTTACCGAACTTCCCCGGGCAGACCCAAGATATCTTATGATTGAGGGGGAGTGATTGACAACCCAAAGGAGTATGGTGCTATGGCTTAAAGCATGTCTACCTTAGAGACCAACATACTTAATATAGAATCATATTTCATTTTGCCTCATATCATATTTCATCGTATGTGAATTATATCGAATGGACTGTGTATTATGAAACGACTTGCCTTGCTGAGTTCTTTTGAACTCATTCCTTTTTGTGCAATTTGTTAGATTTTCCTGCAGGTACTGACAATCTTGATGGCGTGTCCTACGACTAGAGCTATGATCCCGCATACTACCCTGCGGGTGATGGCTACTATGAGAGTCAGGATTGCGGTGCCGAGGAGGATTATAGTTCGTTCCCGGGTTAGCCCCACTCTTGTGAGGGAGCGGCCACGTTGGGTTCACTTCATCCATACCTACGAGGAAGTCTTCATTAGGATAGAAGAAACCTATGTGTAGGCCCCATTTCCCTGGATGACTGTAATCATTGGGATCTTCTCTCTCCAGTTTTTATGGATTTATTTATGATACTGTCTGTAACTAAACTTGATTTACTACTGCTTCCGCTATTTGTGAAGGAGTGACTTCTGATCACTCCTTCTCTTTGAGATGTTATCACTTTGAAGTTGATATTTAAATGTTTCCGCACTCTGATTATCTATCTTGTCTTATTCTTTTGATCCATCTATTGTTTCTGTATACATTGATTATTTTGTTCATGATTATGTTATCGTGTATGTGGGAGGCATGGCCGCTCGATCTAGATCTTCGGGCTGTGGATCACATCCCGGGTATGCCAGATAGGATACCGGTTGGGTGGATGTGACAGCCGACACTTCCGCCACCACCTCAGAGGCGATGTAATCCCTCGCCTCTCAACCAAATTGTCTTATCAAAGCAATCCTTGAACTCGAATCAAATGCCTCAGGTGACGAGCTCCACCGCCGGCAAACCAAGAAATGCCTCTCTACTCCGGAAGCCTTGCTGGACTAACCCCTTCATCTGGTATTGCGCTGTCATTTTTCTCATCTTCAGCCTTCTTCTCATCATTTCCGGAATATTTACCATATCACCTTCCTCGTCTACAAACCCAGGTACCTATTACTCGAAAACACTTCTACAACCCTCAATAGTGTTGTTTTTGATACCCCAGACTATGTAAACGGTGATTTCATCTTTCTCGCTAACTTCTCCAACCCTAATCGCAAGATTGACGTGAGGTTTGACTACTTGGAATTCGAACTCTACTTGTTCGACAGGCTTATTGGAACTCAAGCCCTTCAAGCTTTCTCTTTGAGACACAGAGAGGTGAGGTTGGATTCGGTTCATATGTTAACAAGCGAAGCTTATTTGCCTCCAAATCTGGCAATAGAGCTCAGAAAGTAGTTGCAGAGTAATCAAATTTGATATAATATAAGGGGAACTTTTAGAGTGAGATTCAATTTGGGCTTGAGGCACGAATCTTATTGGCTGTATGGAAGATGCCTGGTTGAGGAATTGAACACTTGGAAGAACAAAAGTAATTTTAAGTCGCAGGTTTACTGTATGGTTCGTTCGGCTCAAAACGAACCGCATCTACGGTTCGAGTTAAATGCTTAAAGCTAACTTAAAATTACTTTTGTTGCACATGCTAATAATTGATGGTAGCGATTTAATGCAAGCTCGAAAATGAAATCCCACCTTTCACTGCTTGGAGCAGTGCATTTAATGCACTGCTCCTAAGCAAAATCCCTTCAAATCCGGGTGATGTTGAATCTATAATCAACTGTGCGTATCGTCTTTGATTTTGGAAATTGTCTTCCTTTCCCCAGAGTTCCGATTTATCAACTTATGATTTTGCTATCTATAAAAACTCTATGATTCTTCCAATTATTATTCCATTTTCAGGAGTAACACTACCGTGAATTGCTGCTTCCGTGTAGCATCTCAAGCGTCCATGCTAAGGAATTTTTCTGGTGGTCCATATGCCAAGTAACTGCATTTCTATCCCTTGATTATTTATTATTTTTCGGTAATATAGATAACTGACTGATGCGTCCAGAAATTGGTAAGCCTTCGGATCTATGAAGATGATTTGCAAAACAGGGTTAGATGTGGCCCGACAGCTTGGGTCGGGAGGCCACCTCCGAAGCTTAAGTTAGCTGTTGAACTGATCAAAATGCTCTGGCTGAATGCAGAGTCTGAATATGAATACTAATAGTTGGGAAACGATTCAGATACCTCTAGGGTGAGTAGATTACCTGTTTATATAGACTTTACCTCTGATTCTTGACCGTTAAGTGAATTCTCGATCTCTTTAGATGACCGTCCGATCATAGGGTTTTGCTCTAGATATTCAGGGGTGTAGGCAGTTACCGATCTTAGCACGATTCCCTCAACGCCTTGACGATAGTTGCTTCGTACAAGTTAGATTCACCTAACACAAGATTCAAGAGGTTGTTCGTGACTAGTAGCAAACGTGTGGCGCCCTCATGATCGTTTAGATTAGGTTAAGGTGGGTCCCGATAGTGGTCTAACCAAAACAGAAGGTTCGAAATTGGACCGATGGGTTCGGTGCAATTTTCTTCGTATCATTTTCCCCGCAGACCGAGCATTCGAACAACACTGTGAAATGCTTGGTCTGGTTTTGCGTTTGTACTGAACATGTAACAACCCCCGTTTTTCTAACCCGGAATCCATATTGTAGGTCCTAGAACCCGAAGGTCTAGTCGGATTAATTTTGTGGAGTGTCCAGATAGGAGTCCATGATCCATATCCAGAACCCATGGATCTGGATTCTCTTGTTGAAGAATCTGCCTTACTGGTAAGTTGGATCTTTGGTAGAAGGCAAGTGGTGTTTGGAGATGTTCGGAATGAAGGTAAGACATCCCCCATGTGTTGTTTAGGGCTAGGTTGTGTTTGGGTTTCAACCCCTTGAGCAAAGCACCCTTGTATAGCAATATACTTGGGGGCGGTTGCTAGTGGCGGTTGATTAAACCAAGCGACCGCCTTAAGCGACCGCCCGGTTCTGCTTGGGGGAAAATGCCCTATTTTGCCCCTTATTCGTTATAAATAGCATTCCTCGCCCTATTAACGCATTATTATGTTCGGGATTGCTATTTTTGGCGATTAGGCGGTAGTGGAAACATGCTAAAAGGTGGGCGAAGTGCTGTTAATGATCTGGAACCTTTTTCCTTCTATTCTTGGTGATTCTGATTAAGGTAATGTATCTCCATCTTCTATTCTCTTCTTTTTAACCTCTGATTGATATGAACCCATCCCCATTTTGTTAGTGGTTACCCAATTGATTTGTTGTATCTCCCTTTTCAATGTTCTTGATGAGATCCTGTCCTGAAACGAATCCCCGCATTTGTTTAATGGATGGATCCCATCAAGGGGAATGATTTGGGTAATAAATCTTTGTTAATTTTAGGGTTTCTTGTTACCCCCTTGTTCTAGACCTATTAAGCTTGAAATTCGGACTAAGATCATCCCAAAACGGATTGAAATTGGATGATAAAAAGTTTGATTTTCGGAGTTGGAAACTGTCTGAAACAGGGGCGGTCGCTTGTGGAGGTCGCTTAACTTAAGCAACCGGCTGGTTTCCAGTAACTGTGTAGGTTTGATTTTTGAATTGTTTTGACTCTTGACTCTTATACATTCTTGTAACCCTATGCCTAGGTGTTCTCTGTTTCAAATAAAAGTATTATAATAGTTTTTGGATTGCAAGTTAGAGGACTTCTACTAAATTACAGGTAAGGACATGCATTCTTATTTATATGCAATTACATATACATGATGATTCTGTTGTTCTATTTACTATGCGTTGATCATGTAACTTGCTGTAATTGTATAAGGCATGTGAATCTTATTGTACACTTGCTGCTTGTGGTGTTCCTTAATGTACTTCATCTTTTATGATATTGCACAACTGTTCATGATATGATAGAGAGTGATGTAGTGTAGTTGTGATGGAAGGGGTATTCCATTGGGATATCTTAGCTTGGGATATCAGAAGGCTGTGGAATGGGACACATGCCTGCTGATGTCTCCAGCACTATCATGATTACTGGATGACATATTTAGGAGAGTCTAGAATTGCATGGCTAGGTACCCCACATGCTATTACCCTTTCGGCAGGGGAATTCAAGCCGGGTGACCCGTGACAATGGTGACGTGACTATGTTTCATCCTACAACGGTAACCAGTCCGTGCGGAGACTCAGTGGTCCACTGTTGGTCATGTAATGGTAGGGTTGCATATGTTAGGGTTGGGCTCATGGACGTCCAAGGAACGGACCGGGTGTCGTGAGGAGTCATAAGAGCATCCGCCCCAATAATATGTGGATGACCATAGGGTTAAGGAGTGGAGTCCAACAGCGGTAGCCAGTCTGTGAGGGTTCTCACTCCTAGGTTGCGAAGGATACTGAACCGAGTTGGTTGGTGCCATAGGGGAAGTATCTGGACTCCATACAGTATGTTACCATTATGACTTGCATTGGATTAGAAACCCCGACATGCGCCAGTACTCATTGCCAATGGTCGTGGTGAGAGAGTGTTGACTTAACCCCCACCATGGTTTGAGAGCCAGGTGTGGACTCACCCCCTTTGCCCAGGATCCCTACAGAGGTAACCAGTCCTTGCCGGATCAGAGTGATGAGACTTACCCAGAGGAGGGTTGGTGTATATCTTAAAGCATGTCAGCTGTTAGAGACTTGCATAGTTAGATCTTAGTAGCATTCATATTTCTGCATACCATCCATATCATTTCATATGTGCATTCGTGGATTGTATTGACATAGATATGAGAATTGTCTGTTCCTTACTGAGTTCGTCAGAACTCATTCCTTTCATTGTATATATTGTATGAGTTGTACAGATGGTTGCACAATGTCGGAAGTTGGAGATGATTCATATGAAAGAGCCTCCTCGTATGAAGCTGATGTGGCACAAACAGTGATACACGAACTTGCAAAGCATGGAGCCTCCTGAAGATGCTTGTGTGCACTTTTAGCACCCATTGATGGCCAATGGAGGCAGATTCCCAGGATTTTGATGATCGTGGGGAGAAAGATTGGAGGACATCTTTACTTGCTAATTTATAAAACTAGTTGTTAGATTTAGAAAAGAAGACCAAAGAGAAGATTATTTAGTTTATTTATTTTGCTTCCGCTGAACTCGATATTACATTTGATTTTTGATTCTTTCCTTTGGCTATTTCTTGGATATTTATTGGAGTATTTGGACTCCTGTAACCTTTTTATTAATTATTGCTCTTTTCTTGCTCTTGATTATCTGTATTTGTATTTATTATTGTTGATAGACTAAAACCATGGATCCTGTGACGGTTAACATCCGCGGGTTGTCGGGCGGTTAACCGGGCCCGGCGGACGGGGTGTGACAAAACATGAGCGAAGACGAGAAGTCTTTTCATGTTAGGATACCTTCGAATTTAATGCTCCTAACACTTACTCCAGCAAGGTGCCGTCGAGCCATTCTAACTCCTCGCTCCTTGTGCACAATGCGCCACGTGGCAATCGGGCAGGTGCGGACATTGCGTCTTGTCGTTCAAAGTGTCGCAGGCTTTTATCATTATTGCTAAGAATTTCGAACCGTCTTTAATTAAAGACCGTTGATGATCTTTGGTCTGGATCTTTCATTCGCTCTACTCTAATCGACGCACCACCTCGTTCGTTGATTAAATTCAATCTTGTGTGTTCATTTGAATTTTGAATCCATAAAAAGACTCCTTATGCCTCATTTCTGCTTTTCACTTTCCGTGTCTTCGCTTTCACTCTGGAATCTTTTCGCTTGTGTTCTTAAAAGTTTCCAGTTTCGGCCTGCGCGATTCAAGCTTCGTTCTTCTAGTTTTCCTGAGATCACAAGTAAGTTCACTCTCCTTGCTTTTGTTACATCTTCTTTTATGTTTTCTCTTTTGCATTCGAACAATCTACTTTGCTTTTGCTAGTCTTTTTTCCTTTTTCGCTCTGAATCCCTCTTGTTCTGTACTTTCCCTTTATGATAATGGGTAGTGGTAGGACTTCGGATGAGGATTCTATTGACCATATGATTGAGGGTGAGGAATCTGCCAAACAGAGAACTCCTATGGCTTCTGTTGAACTTTTTGGTGATCGGGACCATAGGGTTACCGAACACTGGTTACAATATGCCCCTACTAGCCCTAGAGATCCTCCTGGTAATGCCCCTGAAATTCAAAGGACTTCCTCAAAGAAGAGGACAGCTCCTAAGAAACCGACGGTTGGGAGTTCTCGACCATCAAAGAGACCTTCTACTAGCCCCTCAGACTATGTATCTGAGGTTCGTCTAGCAGATTTCAAGGGTCTTTATTCTGATTATTCAATTCCGTCTTCCTATGTCCTTCATGCCCTGGATTTGGATGAGAGAGTGAACTCCAATCCTCCAGGGGAGTTCTCTATTTACGTCGATTCCTTAAAGAGTGGGGTTCAACTTCCTTTCTATTCTTCTGTTATCGTCGAAATTCTCGACCACTATGATATTTGCCCCGGTATGCTCCTCCTGAATAGCTGGAGGCATATCATTGGTTACTTGGGACTCTGTCACGAACTCGGGTTAACCCCCTCCTTGGGTGTTTTTTGTCATTTCTATAATTTGAGTAAATCGAATCCTCCCAGGTGGGTGTTCTTTTGCAAGCGCTTGAAAAATGACTTAAAGTGGCAAGGGGAAATCCTCGCCGAAGGTGCCTGCCCTTCCAATCATAAGGGATGGTGAAACAGATTTGTTTTCTGTAGGGTTTCCGAATCAAATCTGTGAAATCCAGCCCAAACCTAGCCAAGACACCCTATTTGTTTTGGGTGAAGAAAGACTTGTTTGAGGTTAGACCTTGAAGTTGGACCTTAATTTCAGTGTTATTATCTTTGAAAGCCTTAGGAAGTCATGTCCGACCTTTCCCTTAGTGTAGATCCAAGTCCCGAAGTGATGGAATTTGTCCTTGTGGATCCTATTGGTTGATAATTTTGTGTCAGAGTCCGAGTCCATGGACATTGACGATGATACCCCTTACTTGAGTACATTGTCGGTGTTTAGTGAGAATCTGCGCATCGAAGAGGGGTGAATTAGTTGAAGTACCTAATGAACTCCCGTGCTTAATCTGAAGGTATTTCCCAAAACGAGACTTCTTGATTGACTTGTAGGAGAAAACCCCACTCAATTTGACCCTGTATAGCCCTCTGAATCTTTGTCCGAAGTTGCTGAACTATTGCTGAGTTTTCTGCTGAACTGTCTTTGGTAGATCCTCTTTGGTCAATCCCATCAACCAAGGAGCATCGACCAAGGCAGCCTAGATTTGAGAAAAAAGATGCTTTTTGGATATTCTTTCCTCTTTTTAAGTGAAACCTCAAACCTAGAACCCTATTTTACTAATTTCAACACCTGAGAACGTGGGAAGGCTCCTCTTAGGCTCCTCCTTGGCTTGGGTGATGATCTTCTACAAGAATCATTGTCTCTCTTCTCTAATCTCTTCTCCAAGGTATGTAATCTCTCACTCTCTCTCTAATCTACTTCTACCTCTTCTTGTTCTTGCTATTGAGTTCATGAAGAAGGTGCTACAACCTTGCAACCACCTCTTCTACAGGCTCTTTTGCTTTGATTAAACCTCTCTTCATCCTTTCCATGCTATGATTCTCATACATGATGTTCTTGCTTTCTTATTTTGATTTTTCTCTTCTTTACAACATGAATTCATCTCTTAATCTGATTTTCTCTTTCAATTTGGTCTGATTATATGTTAGTAATTGTCTATATTCTGTTGTTCATCATTCTATTGATTAAATTCCTAGGTTCTCTTGAAGTTGCAATGATTTTCATTAAAGACTATGGTTCTAGCATATAGAACCTAGAGTTTTCAATTGGGGGCTTTCAATTTGACCATTGGATCATGTTAATTCTTGCTACGTAGTCTCCTGCTACTATTCCTAGCATCCCCTCCAAGTTTCGGATCGATCCGAGCCTTGGAAGACCGATTTCAGACCAAAATCCCCAAAATCCAATATGCAGCTCGAGACTGTCTTGGTCGATCCTCCTTGGTCAATCCCATCAACCAAGAGCATTGACCAAACATGCTGGTTAACTGTACCCTTCACCGTTTTGACCCGTTCGACCTCTGATTTTCCCGATTTCTTTTCTAATCTTTCATTTATGTTTTTCTAGGGTCTTAATACCATCATTGGATCATCCTTGTGTGATTTTTGGATCATCATCATCACAGCATAAGGTAAGGACGGTTATATCCTTATGACATAGACTATGTGATTTATACACTGATGTTAACAACTTGATAGGCTTAACTCATTGGTTGTATTTAGACATCATATGACTACTGTAGGTATCTTGTAATAGTAGCAACATGTTTATTTACTCCCCTTTATTATGTCTTTTAATTCTTGTTATTTATTTATACACTTGATTATGCGATGTGATGAGTCAACTTCTCTATGATGATGCAACATTTGGATATGATAAGATGATATGAAGAATGTGTTTGGATAGGTATAATTTGGGATTGGGATTGGGAGTGTCCTATTGATGCTTCTGTCCTTGGACATCTGAGGCAATAGTATGGGATGTTCTCCAAAGGTGCCCATCAACAGTTTCCCAGATTATTGGATGACATACATAGGATTGTCCAGTAGTATGGCTAGGATGTCCTTGTCGTGTCAGACCAGAATCGGAAGGGTATTGAGACTGAATGACCCGTGGTAGCAGTGGATATTTGTGGGTACTCAAGACCGGTGAAATGATCCATGAGAGGTCATGAATCACATTGTGGGAGCAATTTATTGGTAGGGTTGCAAATGGCTAAACTTGGGCTCACGGGAACTCAAGACCGGTGAAATGATCCATGAGGGGACGTGAGAGCTTCCCGTCTACTATTTGTGGATGACCAATAGGGTTGATGAGTCCGTAGTCTGAAAGGGAATACGCTAACTCTAGTGTGAAGGATACCAGAAAGGATCTAAGATATCTTAAATGGTTGAGGAGAAATGGAAGTATTCGGATCTGACTTGATACGACTAAGTAGATGTGTAAAATCCAGCTTTTACCTATCCTTGACCCGACCCGGTCATTGTTGTGTTTGTAGGTCCGAAGACCCGAAGTGGTGGTAGAAGGGACTTATGGGCCCTGCTGGTTGATGACGTGGTGTTGGAACTCCAGTATATGGACATTGATGATGCTGCTCCTTCCTTGAGCACATTGTCAGTGTTAAGTTAGAATCTGCGCACTGATGAAGAGTGAGACAGTTGAGATATCAAACGGACTCCTGTGCATAATCCGACGGTACTCCCTAAAACTAGACCTCTTGAGTGAATTGTAGGAGAAAACCCCATGCAATTTGACCTTGTATAGCCCTCCAAGTCCACACCTAAAGTTGCTGAACTTTCTGTTAAATTCTGCATAAACATGTTTTGGTCGATCGACCAACAGGTTTGCTGAACCCAGGTTTAAAGATTCTCTGGAATATTCTTTTCTATTTATTTATTCCTTGAGACTGGAGCCCTATTCTAGCGTTTTCAACATCTGAGAACGTGGGAGAGCCTCTCAAGAACTTCTTCTTGGTAATGGTGAAGCATCTACTCCATTAATCATTGCCAACCACTCATTTCCACTTTCTTGTTCCACTCTCAAGGTATGACTCTCTCTCCTAATCACTTTCTCACTCATCTTTTCTCTATTTTACTGTTGGGACCATGGCCAAGGTGCTGCAACCTTGCAAACACCTTGCCATGAACCTTCTATACCTCATATATTGATGTTTTCACTGATATGACTATGATTTATTCACCTCATGATCATTAACTACACATTTCCATGATTTATTGCTCACCAACTTGCTTTATTTACCAAAACTGAGATGAAGCCTATGATTAACCTAATCTACACCTTGCATATGAGTTCAATGTTGCTTCTAAGTGATTCCCTATATATCCCATATGTTTTCCCCCAATTTGCATTAAGATATAGCTAATGCCATGTTTAACAACTCTTGACCTTGATGAATCAATTTGGGGATTTCTAAATGGACCATTGGATTATGTTACATTCTTGATAATTAGTGTCCCTATGTTGTGGTTAGACTATCCCCCAAGTTTCGTATTGATCCAAGACCCGGAAGACCAAATCTGGGCCAAAACCCAAAAAGTCAGCTTGGTGTCCGAAATCTTCTTGGTCGATGCTTGTTGGTCGATACTATCGACCAAATGTATCGACCAACGAGTTGCTGTCAGCAACTTTTGCCTAATTTTGATTCGTTCGATCTCCGATTGTTTTGATTTCTTCTCTAACCTTTCATATATGATTGTTTAGGGTTTTAAGACTATTTGGGCCACTTGCTTGTGATCTTGGACCATTCTCTTCTCCAATTCAAGGTAAGGATAGTTATCGATAAAATTACATAGGACATGGAATTTTGACTTGGTGTTCCTAACCTAGTGAGCATAGTTTCTATTTCATATTCCTATCATGTTAGACTTGCTACATATGTCTTTCAACAGTAGCTTTGTGTTTACATTATTTTATTTCAATGTCTTATCATGTTTATCAATTTCAATATATGATGACTTATGTCAATGTCATGAATCAAATGTTTATTATGATGTTGTATTTTGTGAATTGATATGATGAACTTGGGCATGTGATTGCTTAAGTATAACTTGGGATTGAGGAGTACCCTACTGGTGCTTCTGTCCTTGGACATCGGAGGGAATAGTATGGGATGTTCTCCGAAGGTGTCCATCGACGCTTTCCCGGGTTATTGGATGACATACATAGGACTTGTCTAGATGTATGGCTAGGATGTCCCTATCATATCAGACTCAATTCGGAAGGGCATTGAGACTGAATGACCCGTGGTAGTAGTGTGGATTTGTGGGCGCTCAAGACCGATAACCACCCCGTGAGAGGACATAAATTGCATTACGGTTACCCGAAAGGGGCCATTTATTGGTAGGGTTGTAAATGGCTAGACTTGGGCTCACGGGCACTCAAGACCGGTGAAATGATCCGTGAGGGGGACGTGAGAGCTTCCCGTCTACCATTTGTGGATGACCAATAGGGTTGATGAGTCCGGTGAGCAATATCCGCGACTCTAGTGTGAAGGATACCGGAAAGGATTCCGAGAGGGGACGAATGGACGTATCTAGAACTGACATGATATGATTAAGTAGATGACTTGAATTGGGCTAGGCTTTACCTTGACATGCGCCACTACTTGTACCAAATGGTGATGTGAGAGAGTGGTGACCGAAACCCCCAACCATGGATTTGTCCGAGAGGGATGCAGGACCCAATTCCCCCCGGTGATGAGTGACTGAGACTACCTAAAGAAGTATGGTGCTATGACTTAAAGCATGTCTACCATAGATGACCAGCATACTTAGAGTAGAATCATATTGCATTATATGTCTCATATCATCTGCATTATTTTATGATTATCTTGTGGCTCATGTATTGTGGAATAACTTCCTTGCTGAGTTCTTTTGAACTCATTCCTTTTTCGTTGCAATATTTTGCTAGGCTACTCTGCAGGTGATTACTCTGATGGTACGTTCCCTAAGGTGGACCCGGATGCCTCATACTACTATCCGGAGGCTAGCTACAATGAAGACTTCGGTGACGGTACTCAAGCAGATCCTCCGGCGTATTAGGGTTAGCCCTGGGATAGTATGGGAGCAGCCATATTGGGTCTCTGAGGTCTTCACTATCAAAGAGAAGATATTTATTGTGGAGGAGACTTATGTATAGCTACCCCCCTTTTTGTGACAGTTAAACTCAGAGGAATTGTAATAACCTTAAATTAAATTTCATAACTTGAGACTTGTACTTATTTATTTTTGACCTCACTTCCGCTTATTTGAAGGAGTGGATTCCGCCCACTGCCTTCTTAATTTATCTGATATGATATTTACTTCCGTACTCTGATTATTCTTGGTATTTCATTTCTGAATTCTATGATTATCAATTGTTAGTTTAATATTGATTGTTCATGATTGTGTTTTCGTCGATGTGGATGATGTGGTCCCTGAACTATTGATGTTCGGGGCTGTGGATCACATCCCGGGTATGCCAGATAGTGTACCGGCTGGGTGGATGTGACAAGATGACTTGCATTGGGCTAGGCTTCACCGTGACATGCGCCAATACTTATACCAAATGGTGATGTGAGAGAGTGGTGACCAAATCCCCAGCCACGGAATGTCCGAGAGGGATGCAGGACCCATTACCAACCGGCTGCCCAAGATATCTTAAATGCTTGAGGGAACCCAAGATATCTTAAATGGTTGAGGGTGTGAGAGGACCTACCCAAAGAAGTATGGTGCTATGTGATGAGCACATTTATGTGTGAAATCTTAGGGCATAAAGCATGCATTTTATACACTTCGAGTGGAGTTACCTTGGGTTTTATGTTGTTTTTGCATATTTTAGGACTTTTCAAGATTTAAGCAAATATTTGGAGTTTTGGGCTTGAATCATGCTATTTTACACGTCAAGAAGTCCATTCAAATTCTCAAATGCAAAAATGGGCCTGATCTGGAGCATGATGGGCTAGAGATGTGTGATTATTGGCCAACTCCGAAATATTGAAGAGATAAAGAAGGCAAATTTGATCTACGGCTGCGATTTTAAATCAAATCTACAGAGATATTATTGAGAGAGTCCAAATGCAAAAGAGTCCTTGCATACCTCAATATCTTATCTCCTATCTTGGATTTAATTAAAGAAAGAAAAAGAGGAAAAAGAATTATATTCAGAAAGAAAAAGAGATAAAATCCCGTTTTTGAATGCCTCTGTCCAGTTTCGATCAAACCCTTCATCAAATGGTCATTTGATGTCCGATCATGCTGAGTTTTGGAGGAGAGCTTCATGACTACTTAAACCTCAAATCCAACGGTGGAATTATGTATCTGATCTCTCTAAGTTGGCGCGATTACTACGTCAAAACCCTAATTGGCTGAGTCGATAGAAACCCCTGAGTTTTATTCAGATTCAGCGGTGCTTCATATCTCATGTAAACTCTATAAAAGGAGAGGATACTCCATCAAAGGAGAATATGTTCTAGAGCTTAGTAGAAGCATTCTTTCTTCTCTCTTCAGTTTATTTAGGCTTTCTCTAGTTTTCTTTGCTTGCATTTGTGAGATTTAAATTTCTAGATTCAATGTTTAGGTTTAATCTTTTAATTTAATGCAATTCAAGTTCAAGTTTCAATTTTTTTAGATTCATTTTTCTCTGGGTCTAGCAATTGCAGATTTAGATCATTCTAGATCTAGATCTGGTTGTTAGGGTTGGTTGAGATTCGAATCGTTTGTTCAATTTGCAAGTAAGTAACCTTCTTTATTAATCTTCTCTCCTCCCTCCATTCTCGCTTCTATCTACCCCTCCATATTCTTAATTTAGGATTTACTTTCAGCATTATTTAGTGTTCTCCCTTCCCCTGGATCCTTGATCAGAGATGCCTACAGTCGTGCCTCTCTTTGGTTAAGGCTTCCTTTTCCTTTTATTGCTTTGTTTATTACTTTGTTATTTACTTTCTGTCATTTACTTTCTGCTTATTCATTCATCATCTTGGACCACATAATCGGAGCAAGCCTACAGTCGTGCCTCTGCTTCTGGTGACGGGTGGTGTTGCATCTGTCACGCCCTCCCAGCCGGTACCCTATCTGGCATACCCGAGAGTGTGATCCACAGCCCGAAGATCAGGTATCGAGTGATCAACCTCCCACATAAACAATAACATAATCATGAACAATCATAATAAAAGTGCGGAAGATAAATCATAGATCCAATAAAGAAAGAATGAATCATAAATGAATCAGAATAATAGATATAATCAGAGTATCAAACAGGTAAGTAAAGTGAGGCAAAAATCCCACTTTACAACCAGCGGAAAAGTAGCTCTAAAGAGAATAAACTAAATAAAATCTAATCCCAGTAGCTAGTACATTGGGTAACTAAATTGTTCTCCACTTTATAGACAACATCCTTGTAAGTGTAAATCTCATAAATGGCACAAGGACGCTTCCACTCAATGGTCGGACTAAGCATCGTACGGAGCATAACCACTCGCGGGATCTTCAGAGTAATTGTGGTAACCGCAATCACCTTCCTGGAGATATGCCTCTTCGCCTTGCGCTTCTTCATAGGGACCGTCATAGTACTCAAGTACTGCAGGATAGTCTAACAACATTGTACAATAAAGGAATGAGTTTCAAAGAAACTCGGTAAAGGCGATTAAAAATCCATAATAACATAAATGGCAGGATTCCAGAACAAACATAAATGCAATATGATATGAGACAAGCAATGAATGAATGAATCTAACTCTATGTATGCTGGTCTCTATTGGCAGACATGCTTTAAGTCATAGCACCGTACTTCTTTAGGAAGGTCCACTCACATCCTCAACCATTTAAGATATCTTGGATTCTCTCACGGATCATTTCACCGGTCTTGAGCAGCCGATTGGTAATGGGTCCTTCATCCCTCAGGACAAACCATGGCAGGGGGTTAAGTCAACACACTCTCTCACAACCATTTGGTATAAGTACCTGGCGCATGTCGGGGTAAAACCTAGCCAAATGCAAGTCTTCTACTTAGTTACATCAAGTCGATCCGAGATACTTCCATTCCTCGTCCCCGACGATCCTTTCCGGTATCCTTCACACTAGAGTCCTCATAGTCCCTGACTACGGACTCATCAACCCTATTGATCATCCACATATGGTAAACGGGAAGCTCTCACGTCCTCTCACGGGTTGGTTACCGGTCTTAAGCGCCCGTGAGCCCAAGTCTAACCATATGCAACCCTACCAATAAATGGCCCCCACAATGTGATTCCTGTCCTCTCACGGGTTGGTTACCGGTCTTGAGCGCCCATGAATCCCCATTGCTACCACGGGTCGTTCGGTCTCAATACCCCTCCGATTAGGGTCTGACATAACAGGACATCCTAGCCAAACACTACTAGACAATCCTAGATATGTCATCCAACAGTTTAGGAAGGTGTCCAGAGGGCATCTCCGGAAACATCCCATAATATTCCCATAGTAGTCCAAGAACAGAAGTGTCAAATGGACACCTCTCCTTTCCAAACCATACTTAAGCATACAAATGCATCAATTCATATCATCACATATATGGTAACTTCATATATGGAGAGAAATCAATAATTACAATCACTTTTATAACATTGGTAAGTAAATCATACATGAATCAATTTAATATGAATAAGTAATGCTACTGTAATCAAAGTTATGCAACAGTAGTATATCATTGTAAGAATCTAATTTAGGAATCATATCTATGATATTCAAATATAGAAACTAGATTCATGCTATCTATGTAATTAAGGAAATAACCATCCTTACCTTTTATAACTCGCAAAGGAATCCGAAGAAGTCAAGTAAGATCTCGGCAAACTTGAGAAGAAGGTCCTAAACAAGTATATACAACATATTAGGAAAGATCCCTAACAGAAAAGATACCAAAACATCCAACATAGACCAATTCTGGAGTTGCTGTACTCATTGGTCGAGTGGATTGGTCGACTGGTCCAGTCGACCAATGCAGACAGTAGCCTATAAAATCAGAGTTTTAAGATATGAAATCCGAATTTGGTGGTTCAAAAGGGTACTAATCAAGGGGTAGACTACATCAGTAGTATTCTAACATATAGGGGACCTCAAAACACCAATCAAATCAAGATATCAAGATCCAAATTAGGAAACAAAAAGTTACCATAATTAAATCAACCATGGATCTTGATGAATTTGAAATAGAAAACAAAGACAAGAACAATAGGAGGATGGATCATTGCTTCAGGTAAAGGTATCATGAAAACATACTTAGATCTTCAAGGAACAAGGCTTAGAAGCATAAATCTAAATAAGGAAATAAAACCTACCATATATGTAACTACCATGCATCATGAAGAACACATAGTAAGGTAGAAGAGAACACTAGAGATCTATAGATTATGGATCATGGAAGGAAAACACAGTAATTAACTACTAACATGATCAACATAGAAGATCCAAAGAGATCGGAATTCAGATTAGAAGTTTAACAAAGATTAGATCATGGTTTGATCATGATTCCTTCAAAAGCTTGCAATGATCATGGTTAAGATCATTGTTCTAGCCTCAAATCCTTAGGATGATCATGAGAACATGTTCAGAGATGTTTGCAACAGAGAATGCAGCATCTCTTCTACTGTCTCAACTCAAAAAGGAAAGAAAAACAAAGATGGAGGAGAAGAAGAGAGAGAGTAGACATACCTTTTGATGCAAAAAGAAGAGTTTCGACGAAGATCCGTCAAGAAAACACCAAGGATGCAAGAGAGATGACTTGCAGAGGTCTTTGTTCTGTTCCAGAGAGTTTGGAGGCAGCAAATACGAAGTGGACTCGAGATTGGACTTAAATAGAGCAAGAACAACCTAATTGCCAAAGACAGCACTCATTGGTCGAGTGGATTGGTCGACTGGCCCAACGACCAATCAACGACCAATGCCGACAAAGAAGACCAAAACAGGGGAATTGAAGGTCCAGATCAAATCCAATCCTAAAGGGGTTTTGCACACAAGTCAAGTGACTTACCTAATAGGTAGAAATGCCTTCAAACCAAGATAGAGAGCACTCCAAGTCCATCAACTAATCAAATCTTCATCAGGATTCAGTTTCCAAAAATAGAACCTCATCATCAACTTTCATGGATTCAAAGCCAGACACCAAGTCCTCCACTGGGATGGCCCAAAGCTGACTTCTTACTTTACTTCGGGTCATCGGACCTACAAATAACAAGGTTTCCGGGTCAAGGTTAGGGCTGGGTTTTACAGCATCTGCATTTTAGCTATGAACTAAATTTTACTGACTGCTTTAACATACTAACTGGTTTTATTTATTTTTTTTCCTTTTTATTTTTATTGTTCACATTTTTTTTCTTGTCTTTTATTTATGCATATATTGTGTTTAATTTATTTTTCATTTCAATTCGATTGCATTAGACGTATAGATTAGGATCATTTAGTTTAGTTAATTAGTTAACAAAAAAAATTGAATCATTCCACTCTCGCATTACTATTAAGAAGTTGAATTATAAGTGGCATATCTCCTTGAGATCGACCCGTTAGCTACACGATACTGTGCGCTTGCGGTTACTTTTAAAATTTCACAAACACTATGACTTAAAGCATGTCTACATAGAGACCAGCATACATAGAGTTAGAATCATAATTGCATCATGCTATGCTTTGTATCATGTATCTGTGTTATTATGGAATAACTGCCTTACTGAGTTCTTTTGAACTCACTCCTTTTTGCAACATCTTTTGTTAGACTTATTTGCAGGTACTACTACTATTGACAATAATGGTCAACACTTTGAAGACCAAGTTGGTGACTCATACAACACTGGTTATGGTGAACACGTTGATGAAGACTAATAGTCTGAGGTTGAGACTCATCTGGACCAGTTTAATTTTGCACTTGTGTGCTAGGGATGGGATATCGTCTCATTCTCTTTTTAACCTTTTATTTGATTCATTGAGACCGTAGTTTAGTTTGTTCCCTTGCCACTTTGGGAACCGGTTGTAACCCTTATTTTTAGTCGATTTACCTTCCGCTATTATTATAGGATGGGTTTTCCCCTTCTTTTCACACTTTACTATTTATCCTATTTGTATCATTTCCGCACTCTAATGTTCTTTGTGATCCTTCTGAGATCCTTTCTCAACTTTTATTATTAAATTATTTGAATACAAAGATTTGTTCTTGCTTTTGATTATATTATTGTGCTAAGTGGATATGATCGTTCCTAAACTTGATCGGCGGGACCGTAAATCAATTCCCCAAGTAATCCAGATAGGGTACCCCCTGGGTGGATTAGGGCGGGATGTGACAAAATCTGAAATTCCCGATGGGATGGAGCACCCCAGACTCCTTCACTCAGACCAATCGTCTTTCTTTTCCTTTCGACCGTGAGAAAGAAGCGGTTTGGGCCATCAAAGTCATCCCTTGGCGTTTGGAAATACATGGGTATGCCATGGAGTATGAAGTGATTCTCCGCTACTGGGGCATGAGCCATGGTGAGCGCCCAAAGCTTTTATCTTCTTTGTTCCGTATTTCTTTATCGTACTTATGATAATTTTGACCTCCTGCTGATCTTGCAGTGCCTCCTAAGTTTAATCATAATGCTCTTAGATCGTTGGCTCAGCAAAAGTTTGCCGCTGCTGAGGAGAGAGTTCCCCGAAAGGGAAAAATAGGGACGCTCTCGAGAGTGCCCCTTCTCCAAAGGGGGCTTCATCTGTTGCTGCCCCGAAGGGGGTAACTCGTTCCCAGAAGGGGGCTTCATCATTTGCTGCCCCGAAGGGGGTAACTCCTTCCCTGAAGGGCTTCTGAGGACCAAGCAGGATCATGTTGCCAAAGGAAAAGAGATGGTGGAAGTCAAGGAGTCCACCCATGATGATGCTACTCTCATCAAGAGGAGATGAGAGGTGACCGATGATGCTACTTCTAAAAGAAACAAAATTGAGGGGGAAATTTATGTCCCAAAATGGAAAGTGAAGCTTTTGGACCCGATTCTCTTGGACACAGATGCATCAATTGACTGGGCTATCAACGCTTGGGCGCTGTTGGTGCATATTTTGCCGGATCTCTGGACCGAGGATCTATCACCAAATCAAGCAGATCTGAACCGATATGGATCTTCACTGGATTGAATCAAGCTCTCACTTCCTGCGAAACAATGAACTGATCAGAAACGGAGCCGATCATCTTGATCGGTGTCGCGTCTCCGACGATTTAGTCAGTAGTTGACTAGAGGTAGGGTTTTTAGAGCTCTCAGAGAGCTTTAATGGAAAATAAGCGAGAAGAGAGTGAATATTCGAATGACCTCCCTCTCATGAGCATATTGGCCCTATTTATAGACTTTAATACGTTGTCTCTTATCACTGATGACTGTCAGATGGAAAGTATAGATCGGATGGCTATGATTAAGCCCTTCGGGTGGACCCTTAAATTCATTCATCTCATCAGCTGAATCTGGTTGAACCTGGTTAGACTGGTATAAACCGGTAGTGGATATTTTAGTCACAACATGAGCCCCCAAGCCTGTTGATCAGGTCAAACTTGTATGAGACTCTGGTCAAGAGGTTTGAATTTTTCTGATAGATGACTTTGAATTATTCCATATCTTGTATTGGCTGTGAGAATTCTTCAGTACTTGAGCTCATCTCCAGTTATGAGGGATTATTTGAACGCTAACGCTGGATTCATCCTTCAGTTGAGAAAATTGCTTTTTCATCCAATCTTGATCTTCTCTTGCATTTGGAAAATGTTCAGCCCCCAAATCATTTTAGAAAAGAAAAAATGGGCGACGGTAGAGAATCTTGAGGATGAAAGGAACATAGAGGGGGCAGCAATCATTAACTTGTTGCACATATGACCACATACTATACTTCTGATCACTTGCTGTATCTTTGATTAGTTGATGTACCTTTGATCAACTACTTCTTTTTTCCCTTAAGATACAACTTTTGATGCAATCATCTTCCGTTCATATGCTTGCTGTTGATATTGACCTTGAAGAAATTGTATAATTACATAACCTTTTCTTTGCTAATCAGCTGATTAGGAATTTCATGCAAAAGTTGCTGATGAAGTATTCTTAGGAAAGAGTGGCTGATGAAGCTTTTTGAGAAAACAACTGACAAAAGCCTTAATAGCTGATCGATGCCTTCAGGAGAAAATGGCTTATGAGAGCCTCAATAGCTGATCAGAAACTTTATGTCCTTAGATAATAGTTGAAGAGAGTCTTAGCAACTTTGATTAGAATCTTCAATATAATCTTTCTTGTGAGAAGTCCCCTTGATCAGCTCCTGCGACTATGATCGAAAGGCTGCCTCGGAAGGCTGGCTACTTGAGCTTGACTTACGAAAAGTCGGGACTACCCTCGGAAGGAATGATCCTTGATTAGCTAGCATGACCGTGCCTCGAAAGGCTGGCTACTTGAGCCGGCCCCGGACACCGCCCCCCCCCCCCCCACGGAGGAGTGGTCTCGCTTCCGCCGAGCACGGCTCTGCCCCCCGCGGCGCGCTCCTTGCCCCCCCTTTCCGAAAGCCGGGACTGTTGTAACTAATATATCCATTATCGGTTTATACCGATCAAACCAACCTCAGCCGGGTTCAATTGAGAGATAAAGGCAAGATGATCAAAGACGTCCAAAAACGAGCGATGATCTGATGGTCATGATTGAAAGAGTATTATAAGCGGGAAAGCCAGTATAAAAGCAAGGGAAGATCCGTAAGAAGATAAGTCTCCAGAATCAGCCAAAACTCTAAGCTCACTCTGATTGAACTCCATTACTAGCATTTTAGAAGCTCCAGAGAGCTCTGTAAACACCATCGACACCATACTGACTAGACCGTCGGAGACGAGACGCCGATCAAGACGATCGGCTCCGTTTCATACTGTAATTCTGTTTCTTTTAGGAGTGAGAGGTTGATTGATCGAAGAGCGAACCAGATCGAATCAGATCTGAGGAGTTCGGTGCGAGAAATTACGGTTCAAGGCGATCGGTAGAAATAGCACCAACATTTGGCGCCGTCTGTGGGAAATCAGTCTAGAGCAGAAGCTATGGCTCAATCACCTGAGCGAGAGGAGGAATTACCGATAGAAATGGCGGAAACAAGCCAGAGGGAGCCAAGGGGAGTAAATCCAAAAAGAAGAACGAGAGAAGTGGTTCCAATGCCGCAAATTCCAGTGATGCAAACTCGACGAGGCGGAGAATCTTTGGAAGATCATTCTCCACCTCGTCCAACTGATCAGTTTGAAAGGCAAGAGAAACAATTAGCAGATACATTGGCGACATCTCATCCAGAGTTAGATCCAAATCTGATCGCTGAGCGGTTTGAGAGCATGCAGCATCAAATACTGGAAACACAAAATCTAATGAGGACTTTCATCAAGCAGATCTGAGTACATCCTGAGGAAAGAATTCCGGTCTTGTTAGCTGGAAAATCTCGAACTCTTTCTCAAGCAAAAGCGACCTCTGTCCCAAATTCTCAAATTCAAAAGTCAGGAGGAAGCCGAAGGAGATCATTTCTGAAGGAAGGATCGGGAGAAAGTGCGGATCCAAACTATATTCCACTAGAGACTGAAGATCGAGAATCGTCCAGAGATGATCAATTGAGTCATATCTAGAGCAAAAAGAGTAGAAGCATTGGGGATTGGAGAGATAAGAGAGAAACAGGAAAATCAGGAGATTGCAGATCTGAAGTCTATGGATCGGAAATCAGTAAAAGATTTCGCGTCCTCGATGATCAGATTCAGCGACTGGTGAACAAAGATGGCGGAGAAAAAGCTGAGGAAATAATGAACTAGAATCCATTTGCTAAAGACATTATGTCAGCACCATTGCCGCGCAATTTTAAACTTCCGACATTCACGATGTATGATGGAAGCACAGATCCAATGGAACATCGGCTCGGTTCAACTCTGTTATGATGCTAGCGAGGTAACTCGATATTTTAAAGTGTCGCTCATTTCCATCTTCCTTGAAAGGATCTGCAACAACCTGGTTCTTGACTTATTACCAGATTCCGTTAAGGATTTTAAGGATTTGACGAAAGTATTCTTGTCAAGATTCCAAAGTAGCATAAAAAGCAGCAAAACTGTTGATAACTTAGCTGCAATCCGTAAAAAATCGGGAGAATCAGTTCGAAATTATATGAAGAGATTCAATCAGGAGTCAATTCAAATTAAAAATTTGAATGAGGCGGTGGCATATGACGCTATGTTCGGAGGCCTAACGAGATGAGCATCTTCCGGAATTCCCGATCATGAACAAGCCAACGAATATAGCGAGAATTGACGACTCGTTGTAATCGGTATGCAAATATGAAGGACATTCTCCAAGCAAGAAAAGAAACGATAGCGATGGGAGTTAAAAGGAAAGATGATGGAGTTGTGAAATCTGATCAGAGAGATCAGAGAGAGCGAAGGAATAGCAGGAGCTCTTCAAGAAATATTCCTGATCGTCAATACAGAAGGGACATCCCAAAACCATTCCAAGAAAACTACACTCCTCTTAACGCAAGAAGATCGGAAATTCTGATGCGAATTCAACATCAGGGATTTATGAAATGGCCATTACCTATGATAGAAAAGGCGGATGAGAGGAATCCGAATAGGTTCTGTAGATATCACAAAGATCATGGTCATGATACTGATGACTGCAGAATTCTGAAAAATGAAATTGAACGACTAATCAATCAAGGAAGATTGGACCAATATGTTCAAAAGAGAAATGGGGGCAACAGAAGAAATGCCGCTGATCAGCCGAGAAGGTGGAACAATTGAACACCAGCTAGAGAAGAACAAGCCAAGGGAGATTTTCAGTACAACTCTCCAGAGGAAAATACTAAACAGCAGGAAAATCGGCAGATTCAACAGAAGCAGTCCCCCGTCATGACCATCCTAGGAAGTTTGGACTTAAATTCAATTTCAAAATCTAAGGCGCATGCTAGGTATGTGAATACTATCGAATCTCATGTTATTCCTAGAAGAATTAAAATGATGAAGGAAATAGTCTTCACGGAGGAAGAAATGGAAGGAATTCAAGAACCACACGATGACGCCATTGTGGTGGTCATCGAGGTGGCAAACATAGAATCATAGAGTTCTGGTAGACACAGGATCATCTGTAGACATCATGTCTTACGAAGCTTTTCAGCGATTGAAGTTGGATACGGTCAAGATAAAACCTTGCAGCACAAGACTATTTGGATTTTCTCGGAGAGTCTACTTCGGTAGAGGGACCTGGGAGCTAACGATAACACTTGGAACACATCCACAAACGGTAACTACAGTTACTAAATTTTTGTTAATAAAAAGTCTATCAGCATACAATATAATTCTCGGGAGACCAACGTTGAATACTATTGGTGCAATAATTTCGACAAGACATTTGAAGGTCAAGTTCCCAACAGAAGGAGGCATTGGAGAATGCAAATCAGATCAGAAGACTTCAAGGCAAAGCTATACAACTTTTTTGAAGGATTCGAAAGCACAAGGTAAGGCACTCGCCTTTACTGTTGAAGTTACGGATAACAGGGATGAGGAAAAAATTCAAAGAGGTGAACCGGTAGAAAAGCTGGAAAAAATTTGTTTTGGTTTGGAGAATCCGAGAAAAAGGGACCATGATAGGAGCTGATCGAAACAGTCGGGACAAGGAACAATTGAAAGAATTTCTTGACAAAACGCAGATGTCTTTGCACAGTCGGCACAAGACAAGCCAGGTTTAATCAGAGAGGTGGCGGAGCATTGTTTATGGATAGATAAATCTATCAAACCAGTGAAACAGAGACGAAGGAATTTCTTGTCAGAAAACATGATGCAATTAAGGTTGAAGCGGACAAACTTAGAAGATCTGAGTTCATTGAGCGAATCGAGTGTCCAAGGTGGCTAGCAAATGTGGTAATGGTGAAAAAGCATAATGGAAAATGGCGAATGTGTGTAGATTACACTGATTTGAACAAGGCATGTCCCAAGGATTGCTATCCTTTGCCGCAAATTGATCAGCTAATCGATGCTACATCAGGTCAGCAAATGTTGAGTTTTATGGATGCTTATTCTGGTTATAATCAAATTCTTATGAAGAAGGAGGATCAACCTCACATGGAATTCATGACCAATCGGGAAAGCTATTGTTATAAAGTTATGCCTTTTGGGTTAAAAAATGCTGGTGCAACATACCAAAGGGCAATGAACAAGCTGTTCGCTAATCAGATTGGAAGAAATATGGAGGTTTATGTAGATGATCTTCTTGTAAAAAGTCAATTTAAATCTGATCATCTCGTCGATTTAAGAGAGTGCTTTGATGTATTGAGGAGAAATGGAATGAGACTCAATCCTGAGAAGTGTGCATGTGGAGTTTCATCTGGTAAATTCCTAGGTTTCATGGTCACACAGAGGGGCATTGAAGCAAATCCAGAAAAAATTAGGGCTATCTTAAATATGACGGCTCCCAGCAGTATGAAAGAAATTCCAAGCTTAACAGGAAGAGTTGCAGCATTAAGTAGATTTATATCCAGATCAGGAGATAAGTGTGCACCATTCTTCAAGGCTTTGAAGAATCTAAATGCACTCAATGAATTCAAATGGTCAGAGGAGGACTCGGGAATTCATTTGAAGAGCTGAAGAGGAGGTTGACCAGTCCACCAGTTTTATCTCGACCAAAGCCCGGAGAGAGCTTGCATATATATCTATCTTCTTCAAAGGCGGCGGTAAGCGCGGTGTTAATCCGGGAGGAAGGTACTGTTCAAAATCCTATCTACTTTGTAAGCCATACATTGTTAGATGCAGAATCTAGATATCTGGAATTTGAGAAACATGCTTTCGCCTTAATAGTAGCAGCCAGGAAGCTCCGACCCTATTTTTAGGCTCATCCAATTATTGTTCTTACTAACTGGCCTTTAAAGAAAATACTGCATAAACCTGATCTTGCGGGGAGAATGGTATCATGGGCAGTAGAACATGATATAGATTATAAACCTAGAACTGCGATAAAGGCACAAGTTTTGGCCTATTTTATTGCTGAAAGTATTTCATCACCAGAGGAGGAAAAAGATTCTAGTAAGGTGTCTTCTGTGTGGACCTTACATGTAGATGGGTCAAGTCATTCGCAGGGATTAGGAGCGGGAGTGATTTTACAAAGTCCATTTGGATTTGTAATTCAAAATGCACTACAGTTTAATTTTCATGCTTCGAACAATGAAGCAGAGTATGAAGCTCTTATTGCAGGGTTACGACTAGCCAGATCTCTCTGTGTTCAAAGCATCGAAGTAAAAAGTGATTCTGAGCTGGTGGTCAGTCAAGTCACGGGAGCGTATGGAGCAAAAGATGATCGAATGGTCAGCTATTTTGAAAAATTATCACAATGTAAGGAGTGGTTCGCACAATTCTCAGTCACAAGGATATCTCGAAATCAAAATAATGAAGCAGATTCTCTGGCAAAATTGGCATCCGCAAAGTCTATTTCTATTCCACAAAGCTGTATATTATGAGGAGCTAGATATTCCGGCATATTCGGAGCCGAGAGATAATGGAAATTGACGAGAGATATCTTGGATGGATCCTATTATACGATATCCGAAGGATGGTATTCTTCCTCGAAGATAGGGAAAAGGCGAAACTGTGAAAAGAAGAGCTGCCGGTTTATTCTAAAAAATGAGTTATTATATAAAAGAACAGTTTACGGGCCACTTTTGAAATGTTTGGGACCCTCTGATGCTCTTTATGCCTTATCCGAGGTTCACGAAGGAATTTGTGGAAACCACTTAGGTGGGAAAGCTTTGGCGTATAAAATTTTAAGACAAGGATTTTATTGGCCACGAATGCAATCGAGGCAATTGAGTATGTAAGAAGGTGTCATCAATGCCGATTCATGCACCAATTCGAGAGCCAGCCAGCGAGCGATTAACATCAATTCTTAATCCTCTCCCATTTGCTATGTGGGGTATGGATTTGTTGGGACCTTTTCCTGTTGCAGCTGGAGGGAAAAAGTTTGTAGTGGCTGCAATCGATTATTTTACGAAATGGGTAGAAGCAGAAGCCTTGGCAACAACTACCACGAGTCAAATTGAAAAATTCTTCAGAAATCATGTCATATTCAGATATGGCCTACCAAAGATTCTACTGACTGATCATGGACCGCAATTTGACAGTTAAAGATTCAAGGAATTCTGTGCAGATTATCATATTGAGTGCAAACACTCATCCGTAGCATATCCTCAATGCAATGGCCAAATTGAGATAACAAACAGAACACTTTTGCAGGGGATAAAAAAGAGGCTGGATGAAGCGCATAGTTTGTGGATTGATGAACTACCTCAGGTACTATGGGCGTATAGGACTACGGTCAGGACCCCAACAGGTGAAACACCTTTCAGACTGGCGTATGGGTCAGAAGCATTGGCTCCAGTGGAGGTTATGGTGGGATCAAACAGATATGAGGGATTTGATCTAATAACTAATGAAGAGGGACTGCGGGCAAACCTCGAATTTTTAGATGAAGTCAGAGAAAAGGCGTTATACCGTAATATGGAATATCAGAGGAGAACAGCAGCGTATTATAATGCTCGAATCAAACATAAATCTTTCAGAGTAGGAGATTTGGTTTTGAGGAAAAAATCAGCATCAGATCCAAGGAACTATGGAAAGCTTTATGCAAACTGGGAAGGGCCATATGTGGTAACAAAAACTATGAGCAAAAACACATATTGGCTGAAGGACTCTCATGGAAGTTGTTTGAAACGACCGTGGAATGTAGTTCACCTTAAGAAATATTATCAGTAGAAAGAATTTTCTGGTATTCTTGGAGAATGCATTTTATTAAACGTGGTCATCCAAAGTTTCTTCTTCATTATTAATCCAAAGGACATTTATGCGAACCAGTTTCTTCTGATCAAGCCATTTCAATGCTGATCCAGGGTCATTCTTTTTGAGGATGATCCCGACTTTCCGAAGTCAGGCCCAAGTGGTCAGCCTTCCGAGGCTTGGTCATGCTTTCCGAGCCGATCACGGATCATTCCCGTGCCGAGGGTGGTCCCGACTCTTCGTGAGTTAGGCTCAAGTAGCCAGCCTTCCGAGGCGTGATTATGCTAGCTGATCCGGATCATTCCTTCTGAGGGTGATCCCGACTCTTCGTGAGTTAGGCTCAAGTAGCCAGCCTTCCGAGGTCTGGTCATGCTTTCCGAAGCTGATCACGGATCATTCCGTACCGAGGGTGATCTCGACTCTTCGTGAGTTAGGCTCAAGTAGCCCGACCTTCCGAGGCCTGGTCATGCTTTCCGAAGCTGATCACGGATCATTCCGTACCGAGGATGATCCCGACTTTACGTAAGTCAGGCTCAGGTAGCCAGGTCATGCTAAGCTAATCACAGATCATTCCTTTCGCGAGGGTGATCCCGAATTGTTCCTTCCGAGGAATGATCCCGACTTTCCGAAGTCAGGCTCAAGTAGACAGCCTTCCGAGGCCTGGTCATGCTTTCCGAAGCTGATCACGGATCATTCCTTTCGCGAGGATGATCCCGGATTGTTCCTTCCGAGGAATGATCCCGACTTTCCGAAGTCAGGCTCCAGTAGCCATCTTTCTAAGGCAGCATTCGGATCGAGTACGACGGAATTAATCAGTAAAATATCTCAAGGATCAGGTTACACCGAGGACTATTAATTGAAGTTCAAAGATCAGATCAGGTATTAAATCAACATCCCAAGGTATCTGATCAGGTATTAAAGTTCCTTTCAAATACTTTTTCATCGAAGTATTTCAGGGTCAATTTACAAAGTTTGATCAAGCCAATTAAAGTTTGATAAAGATATATACATCTAATCAATTATGAATTGGTTAAAAGATGATAGTTAACATTACGAAAGATACTATTATGTCGAAACTAAAAAAATATATATATAATATAAAAATAATAACAATAGAAGGAAGGAAGAAAATTTCATTCATATAAAAGTTGAACAAGTTAAAAAACCTCATATGCAAAAGAGGTAGGCAAGAAAGAAAAAGGTAAGTTCATAAAGCAAAAAGAGTGTTTTCTTCATATGTGTGATTTTGTAGATGGATCAACATCTGTAGCATTACCAGATGGATCAACATCAACAGCATCATTAGCAGCAATATCTTCATCTCCTACTGGCAGAATGATCTGGGCCAGAGCTGGAGGAATCACTCATATCATTATCAGAATCATCTTCTGATGAGCAATTAGAACTGGGATGCTTCAAATTCCTAAGATCAAAAAAGGTTCTAGAAGGGAGAAATTCTGGGGATAACAACTTGAAATCTAAACCAGGATGAGTCTTAAGGATCTCTGAAAAAATTTGGTCAGAGCAATCCTTTACCATATTCTTGCAAAACCCTAGGAAAGTTGGATTATCTCCAACTTCCTTCATTGAGGAGGTAACCGAATTTAAAACTATCTGGTTTTCACTTTGTATTCTTCTCTTTTCAATTTCAAACTGTTTCCTCTCTGCCTCTAAGTCTTCATGCAGCAAAGTTTTGAATTTTAAAGTTTCATCCAGGAGAGCATGAAGGTTTTCTTTCTCTTTAGAAACCAAATTAAAGGAAGCATCGAGATTATCCTTTTCTGCTGTTATCTCATCGAGTCTTAACTCCAAACCATTACTCTTATCCTCCAAAGCAGACTTCTCCAGCAGAATTGAACTGAAAGCTTTCACATGATATTCTTGAGCCAACTCTAAAGGTGTATTTAGCTTTTCAATCTCATTAAACTTTTCCTGGAGTTCATTCTTTTCCTTCTCAATACTTTGTGACCAGACCAATGCTCTGGTTAGCTTTCCTTTAAAATCTTCTCTTTCACCTGTGGCAATTTTGGCCCTGTCAAGGGCATCATCCTTTAACATTTTAAGTTGAAAAAGCTCATTCCTATGATTCAAAACGGCTTCTCTCAACATAGAAACTTCTTCCGCGCAATTCAGCACAATGGTCAGAGCAAATTTCATAATCAGTATGCAAACTATCAAGATCATTCATCAAATCTATTTCTCTGAACTCAGCTGCTATTAATTTTCTCTCTGGAGATCCCAATTTTCTTCGAAGATCTTGTACCTCATTAACCAATTCGAAGTTCTTTTTGATCAGTTCATCATTTTCCTGAGACAAAGTTTTTTCTCTCTCCAATACTTCAGAAAATGCATTGAAGGCAGCCCCAAAACATCTGTTGATCAATCAATATATATATATATATATATATATATATATATATATATATATATATATATATATATATTAAAGATAATATAAGTAATCAGATCAATAGTAAATTAATTCTAAATAAAAGAAAGGGAAAAAGGTCTAATTCTTACCCCCACCCATGAGAATAAAGGTCAGAATCAGACATCCGTGCAGTATTCCTCTTGTCACGAGGGATTCTGCCTTTTGTACCCCATTCTCTAGCAGCCTCCCAATTACGGCTGGCCGTATGATTTTCTTTTAAAAACCACTCAGGGTGGAAAGGATTCCCGGAATCAGCATTGATCATGGTATCATCAACCTGGTCGGGTGTGGTTGGAGATCGGCTATCTCAAGAATATTCTCAGGATTAACATTTACTGCAGCATCATTTGAACCAGTTTGCATGATGATATTTTCTTGGTTTTCATGACCGTCATAAGGGTCAATTACCATGAGAGCTTTAGGTGGGACAAGATTATTCTCTGGGAGAGCTACTTCATGAATTTCATGGGAAACATTTTGGTTATTTTCCTCCAAAGGAGGAACATCTTGATCACTTTTCTCAGGAGGGGGAACATCAGTATCTGGGGCAGCAACAACATCAATATCTGGGGCAGCAACAACATCAGTATCTGGGACAGCAACATCCAACACAGGGATGGATAAAGGTAAAACGGAAATTTCATTCACACGATCCTCGGCAACAACATCCAAGGGAGAGACAGGAACATCAACATTTTCATCACATAATTGATCAGCTATTTCTTCAATAATACCACTTGCAGCATGTGTTAATATGTCTTCAGCAATTTTCTTCAGATGGTCAGAAGAATAGTCAAATAAATCCTTACCTTGACCTTCGTCCTCAACCATTTTTTCTGGGAAGACGGAAGTATCATGAGGAATTTCTTCACGTGGACTATTTTCAACAGTGGGAACTTCTGTGGGGGCAGTATGAATTTCTTTTCTTCTTTTCTTCTTCTTCTTTGAGCCAGACGGGCCCTGGTCAGAAACTGGACCTGTAGACCTAAGTCTACATCTCAATGTATTGGAGGTTCTGGAGGTCCTCATCTTGGGACCAGGGGTTTCACTTGCAACTGTTTTCACAATTTGCACATCAGCATCTTCTTTGATGGCACTTTCTGGAGCCGGGGTAGTTTTCTCTTGATCAGGGGAATCTCTCTTAGCAGTTTTTCTTTTTGAAGGATGACGGGCAATGTGTTTTCTTTTCTTGGAGGGTTTAATAACCCTAGAATCAGATTTCTTTTCCTTTGAAACACTTCTCCGTAGATCAGCAACATTAAGGATGGGACGAGCAATTACTTCTGATGGCAAAAATATATGATAATGAGTAAGGATTACAAAAAGATAGAAAGGTATACAACAGTTATTATCTTTACCTGGAAAAAGGCCGTGACTAATGAGACCTGCATCTGTCTTCAACTTGGCCGCATCTATGGGAGTTCCAGTCGGAATCATACTCCAGGTTATTCGGTCATATTCAGTAAGCACATGACGTACTTTTAGAGGAGATAAGGATTCCAAGGAATGAAGACACCATCGAGACCGGAAGTTTGGATTTGGAATGTCGCAGAAGAAGTATTTTTCCCGCCATTGCTTGTTGTCATGGGGAATGGAAGAGTCAATGAAAATTTTGGATTCTCTTCCCAGTTCACCCAAAATGCAGGTTCTTCTGGCAAAGTGAAGGTATCCGCGTTCGCGGGATACTTTCAAGGTGTAATAATTTCTGAAGAGGTCAACAGACGGGACACGATTCATCTGGAGAATAAACGCAAAAAAACAGTAAACCAGTCTCCAACTATTTGGAGTAAGTTGAGAAGGACAGACATGATAATAGTCCAATAAAGATTGAACTACGGGAATCAGGGGGATTCTAAAACCTGAATCAAGGTGATCAAGGTAGATGGTGATAACACCAGCATCAACTGAGTAAGGACGGTCGGAGGAGTCAGGAACCCATACTCTAGCATCAGAAGGAAAATGGTAACTTTCCAAATAAGAATCCAAGTGGGATTTCTTTATTTTAATGGGATACCACTCAGGACCAGCATGCTTTGGGTCCATTTTTTCTCTGGACATGTTGACAGGAGTATAAAGAAGGATGGCTTCATCATGAGCATACGGGACCGGTTTCCAGTCTGAAGGATTATGCCGAGAGGAGGAAGAAGCACCAGACACGTTTTTCATTTGCTCGCTGCTTGGAGGTATATCAGGTTGGGAAGAGGTACTGGGTACTGAAGGATTGGAAGCAGGATCCATGGCGGAGACAAGAAAGGAAGAAGAAGAAAACTGGAAAGGTAAAATCTGAAAAGAAGTAATAAAGGAGATAGCAGATAGGTATGTTTGATGTTCGCGAAGAAGAACAGAGTACGGAAAGGAAAAGGCGACAGTTGACAGATATATATAAAGAATGAGAGAGGATTTCTTGAAAGGAGGGGGAAATACACGATGGTCCAAAATCAATGGTCATTACCTTTCGTAACCGACGCGTGGGATCAATCGGCTAACGTATGAAAAACAACAGTTGAAAAGAATGAAGATGATGTGTGAAAGGGCAAGGGAACAATATGATGGTAATGCATGGAAAAAAGACGAAATCAGTGATCAAGCAGCGGTAACGTTAAGGAAGTTAAAAAGTTATATTTGAAAATTCAGAAAAGATCTGACAAGACAGTGATTTCAGCCGGTTTTAAGATAACTTGGGGGCTGTGTCACGTCCTCCCAGCCGGTACCCTATCTGGCATACCTGAGAGTGTGATCCACAGCCCGAAGATCAGGTATCGAGTGATCAACCTCCCACATAAACAATAACATAATCATGAACAATCATAATAAAAGTGCGGAAGATAAACCATAGATCCAATAAGGAAAGAATGAATCATAAATAAATCAGAATGATAGATATAATCAGAGTGTCAAATAGATAAGTAAAGTGAGGCAAAAATCCCACTCTACAACCAGCGGAAAAGTAGCTCTAAAGAGAATAAACTAGACAAAATCTAATCCCAGTAGCAAGTACAATGGGTAACTAAATTGTTCTCCACTTTATAGACAACATCCTTATAAGTGTAAATCTCATAAATAGCACAAGGACGCTTCCACTCAATGGTCGGACTAAGCATCGTACGGAGCATAACCACTCGCGGGATCTTCAAGTGTAATTGTGGTAACCGCAATCACCTTCCCCGGAGATATGCCTCCTCGCCTTGCGCTTCTTCATAGGGACCGTCATAGTATTCAAGACTGGAGGATAGTCTAACAAACATTGTACAATAAAGGAATGAGTTTCAAAGAAACTCGGTAAGAAGCGCTTAAAATCCATAATAACATAAATGGCAGGATTCCGAACAAACATAAATGCAATATGATATGAGACAAGAATGAATGAATGAATCTAACTCTATGTATGCTGGTCTCTATTGGCAGACACGCTTTAAGTCATAGCACCGTACTTCTTTAGGAAGGTCCGCTCACATCCTCAACCATTTAAGATATCTTGGATTCTCTCACGGATCATTTCACCGGTCTTGAGCAGCCGATTGGTAATGGGTCCTTCATCCCTCAGGACAAACCATGGCAGGGGGTTAAGTCAACACACTCTCTCACAACCATTTGGTATAAGTACTGGCGCATGTCAGGGTAAAACCTAGCCAAATGCAAGTCTTCTACTTAGTTACATCAAGTCAGATCCAGATACGTCCATTCCTCGTCCCCGACGATCCTTTCCGGTATCCTTCACACTAGAGTCCTCATAGTCCCTGACTACGGACTCATCAACCCTATTGATCATCCACATATGGTAAACGGGAAGCTCTCACGTCCTCTCACGGGTTGGTTACCGGTCTTAAGCGCCCGTGTGCCCAAGTCTAACCATATGCAACCCTACCAATAAATGGCCCCCACAATGTGATTCCTGTCCTCTCACGAGTTGGTTACCGGTCTTGAGCGCCCATGAATCACCATTGCTACCACGGGTCGTTCGGTCTCAATACCCCTCCGATTAGGGTCTGACATAATAGGACATCCTAGCCAAACACTACTAGACAATCCTAGATATGTCATCCAACAGTTTAGGAAGGTGTCCAGAGGGCATCTCCGGAAACATCCCATAATATTCCCGTAGTAGTCCAAGGACAGAAGTGTCAAAAGGACACCTCTCCTTTCCAAACCATACTTAAGCATACACATGCATCAATTCATATCATCACATATATGGTAACTTCATATATGGAAAGAAATCAATAATTACAATCACTTGTATATAATTGGTAAGTAAATCATACATGAATCAATTTAATATGAATAAGTAATGCTACTATAATCAAAGTTATGCAACAGTAGTATATCATTGTAAGAATCTAATTTAGGAAACATGTCAATGATATTCAAATATAGAAACTAGATTCATGCTCTCTATGTAATTAAGGAAATAACCATCCTTACCTTTTATAACTCGCAAAGGAATCCTAAGAAGTCAAGTAAAATCTCGGCAAACTTGAGAAGAAGGTCCTAAACAAGTATATACAACATATTAGGAAAGATCCCTAACAGAAAAGATACCAAAACATCCAACACAGACCAATTCTGGAGTTGCTGAACTCATTGGTCGAGTGGATTGGTCGATCGGGTCCAATCGACCAATCAATCGACCAATGCGATACGATAGCCTAAAAAAACAGAGTTTTAAGATATGAAATCCGAATTTGGTGGTTCAAAAGGGTACTAATCAAGGGGTAAACTACATCAGTAGTATTCTAACATATAGGGGACCTCAAAACACTAATCAAATCAAGACATCAAGATCCAAATTAGGAAACAAAAAGTTACCATAATTAGATCAACCATGGATCTTGATGAATTCGAAATAGAAATCAAAGACAAGAACAATAGGAGGATGGATCATTGCTTCAGGTAAAGGTATCATGAAAACATACTTAGATCTTCAAGGAAATAGGCTTAGAAGCATAAATCTAAATAAGGAAATAAAACCTACCATATATGTAACTACCATGATTCATGAAGAACACATAGCATGGTAGAAGAGAACAACAATAGATTGATAGATCATGGATTATGAAAAGAAAACACAGTAATTAACTACCAACATGATCAAAATAGAAGATCCAAGGAGATCAGAATTCAAATCAGAAGTTTAACAAGATTAGATCATGGTTTGATCATGGTTTGATCATGATTCCTTCAAAAGCTTGCAATGATCATGAGAACAAGTCCAGAGATGTTTGCAACAGAGGATGCAGCATCTCCTCGACTGTCTCAACTCAAAAAGGAAAGAAAATACAAAGATGGAGGAGAAGAAGAGAGAGTAGACATACCTTTTGATGCAAAAGGAAGAGTTTCGACGAAGATCCGTCAAGAAAACACCAAGGATGCAAGGGAGATGACTTGCAGAGGTCTTTGGTTCGTTCCATAGAGTTTGGAGGCAGAAAATACGAAGTGGACTCGAGATTGGACTTAAATAGAGCAAGAAAAACCTAATTGCCAAAGACAACACTCATTGGTCGACTGGATTGGTCGACTGGCCCAGTCGACCAATCAGTCGACCAATGCCGACAAAGAAGTCCAAAACAGGGAATTGAAGGCCCGATCAAATCCAATCCTAAAGGGGTTTTGCACACAAGTCAAGTGACTTACCTAATAGGTAGAAATGCCTTCAAACCAAGATAGAGAGCACTCCAAGTCCATCAACTAATCCGATCTTCATCAAGATTCAGTTTCCATAAATAGAACTTCATCATCAACTCTCATGGATTCAAAGCCAGACACCAAGTCCTCCACTGGGATGGCCCAAAGCTTACTTCTTACTTTACTCCGGGTCATCGGACCTACAAATAACAAGGTTTCCGGGTCAAGGTTAGGGCTGGGTTTTACATTCTCCCCCCCTTAAAGAAATTTCGTGCTCGAAATTGAAAGCGTACCTGTGCTTCCAAAGAGGTAAGGAAACTTCTCCTTCATGTCTTCTTCCTTTTCCCAAGAAGCTTCTTCAGGGGTATGGTTCTTCCACCGAATCTTCATCAAAGGGATGGTGTGATTCCGCAGCTGCTTGTCCTTCCTATCCAAGATTTCGGCCGGTTCTTCATCGTAGGTCAAATCAGCACTAAGTCCTTCAGGTGCTTGCTGCAAAATGTGTTCCGGATTCTCTATGTATTTTCGGAGCATCGAAATATGAAACACATTGTGAACACCAGCAAGAGGCGGAGGTAATGCTAATCGATACACAACAGGTCCAACCTTTTCCAAAATCTCGAAAGGTCCAATGTAACGAGGGCTAAGCTTTCCCTTAACATTGAATCTCATCACACCCTTCATTGGTGAAACCTTCGTAGAATACTTTCTCTCCAACTTGAAATTCCAAATCGGTCCTTCTCTTATCAAAGATAAGATTTCTGTCTTGGATCGGGCAGACTTAATCCTTTCTCTTATCATATCTACCATAGCACTCGTAGCTTCAATCATTTCAGGACCTAAGACTTTTCTTTCACCTGCCTCACCAAAGACAAAGGTGTCCTACAAGTACTGCCATACAAAGCCTTGAATGGAGCCATGCCTATTGTTGCTTGATAACCGTTGTTATAGGCAAACTCAACCAAAGCTAGGTGTTCATCCCAATTACCACCCATATCCACCACACAAGATCTCGAGCATGTCTTCCAATGTCTGAATTGTCCGCTCAAATTGTCCATCAGACTGTGGATGATGATCTGTACTCAAGTTCAATTGGGTTCCCAAGGCCTTCTGCAAACTATTCCAAAACCTTGAGGTGAACCTAGGATCACGATTCGAAACAATACTCAATGGCACACCATGCAGACGAACCACATTATCCACATAAAGCCTTGCTAGCTTATCCAGAGTATGAGTGATCTTCATAGGAATGAAGTGGGCTGATTTGGTCAACCTATCAACAATCACCCACACAAGTGTCATTGCCTTTACTTGTCCCAGGCAAGCTAGTCACAAAGTCCATGGAGATATCCTCCCACTTCCAACTAGGAATAGGAAGAGGCTGAAGTAATCCAGATGGAGGTTGTCGAACGACTTTCACACGTTGGCAAGTCTCACACTTGGCAACAAAATCATCAACATCCGCCTTCGCACCAATCCACCAAAAATGTTCCTTCAAGTCCTTGTACATCTTGGTGCTTCCCGGTGTATAGTAAAGACCGACCGGTGTGCTTCCTTCAATATTTCTTTCTTAACTTCTTCATTTGCAGGCACACACAGTCTTCCTCTAAACAACAAAGCACCATCCATGGATATACCAAAGTCGGGGTCCGACTCAGGATTCGAAGAAATCTTCTCAACTTTGATCAAAAGCTCTTGATCAGAACTCTGCAGAGCAACAATCTTATCTCTAAGACCAGATCTTGCCGTCATGGCGTAAAGAATAAAATCAGAATTCTCGTGGATGATTTCCAAATCAAAACTCTCAATAGAAGACCACAATGGTAAACTCAAAGCATTCAAATCCAAAGTCTTCTTCTGGTTCTTCCTACTAAGAGCATCAAGCAACAACGTTTGCTTTCCCAGTGGTGATACTGAATATCACAATCATAATCGGAGACTAGTTCCAACCATCTCCTTTGTCTCATGTTCAACTCCTTTTGGGTAAAGAAGTATTTCAAACTCTTATGATCCGTGAAAATGGCAATCTTCTCACCGTAAAGGTAATGTCTCCAAATCTTCAAAGCAAAGACAACGGCGGCAAGTTCTAGATCATGAGTGGGGTAATTCCGCTCATAATCCTTCAATTGCCGAGAAGCATAGGCTACGACCTTGCCATGTTGCATCAGTACACAACCCAAACCAATCTTTGACGCATTGGTATAAACTGTCATACCACCGGAACTATCGTATAGTCAAAACCGGGCACTTGTCAATCTATCTTTTAACTCTTGGAAATTCTTCTCACAAGCGTCAGACCAAACAAACTTTCTTCTTTCCTGGTCAACTTAGTCATAGGAGCAGCCAACCGAGAAAAGTTCTCAATAAACCTTCGGTAGTAACCCGCCAATCCAAGAAAACTTCTTATTTCCGTTACCGACTTCGGTCTTTCCCAATCAGCCACAGCTTGGACCTTTTCAGGATCGACACGAATACCTTCGGCTGAAACTACATGACCAAGGAATACCACTCTCTTAAGCCAGAAATCACACTTGCTAAACTTAGCGAACAACTTCTTTTCTCGCAACCTTTGCAAAGTGAAACTTAGATGACTCGCATGCTCTTCTTCGCTCTTCGAATAGATCAAGATGTCATCAATGAAAACAATCACAAACTTATCAAGCACATCATGAAATACTCGGTTCATGAGGTCCATGAACACCGCAGGAGCACTGGTCAATCCGAAGGGCATGACTCTAAACTCATAGTGACCATACCGCGTTCGGAAAGCTGTCTTGAAGATATCACTAGACTTTACTTTCAATTGGTGATATCCGGACCTTAAGTCAATCTTTGAGAACACAACTGCACCCTTCAACTGATCGAAGAGATCATCAATTCTGGGCAGCGGGTATCTATTCTTGATAGTCAACTTATTCAACTCACGGTAGTCGATGCACAAGCGCATACTACCATCTTTCTTCTTGACAAACAAGACCGGAGCTCCCCAAGGTGACACACTAGGCTGTACGAAACCTCTATCAATGAGCTCATTCAACTGATTTTGCAACTCTTTCAACTCAGTAGGAGCCATCCTATACGGAGCTTTAGATACCGGAGCGGCACCAGGGACGAGATCAATAGAAAACTCGACATCCCCGTCTCTGGAGGCACTCCCGATAGATCATCGTGGAAGACATCAACAAAGTCGCAGACAACTCGACTTCATCGACTCTTTTCTCCACTTTACCCTTGCCTTCGGATGAAGCATCATCCACTAGGGCATAGACTTGCATCGCAAGGGCATAAAGACCTTCTTACAAACCCTTCTCTTTTCACCCCGAAATTCTAAGACCGAACTTCCACAAATATGGAACTGAATCTTCTTTGAGGAACAAAGGAACACAACTTTGTGGGCTGTCAACCAATCGATTCCCAAAATAATATCGAAATCCTTCATGTCAAGAATTACAAAATTGGCTTCCAAGTTCTTCTCACCAATCAACACAGGACATTTAGATAACCCCTTATCTAGTTTCACAACAGACCAGTAGGTGTACTAATCAATAAACAACTAGACAACTTCTCGTGGATTAGGTTAGTCTTCTTGATGAATGCAGATGACATGAACGAATGAGATGCACCCGTATCAAATAAGACAAATGTAGAAATAGAAGCAACTAACAATGTACCTGTAATCACTTCATGGCTTGGATCCTACTCAAGACCGGAAATACTAAAAACTCTACCAGAGGGAGGAGCAGGAGCACTCTTCACCACCGGGCAAAGAGTCAAGGGTGCCGCTTCGGACAGCACGAGCGAAATGACCAGCTTGCTTGCAAGAGAAGCAAACAGGATTGCTGGATCCAACAGGGTGGCTGCAATAGAGGGCTTCCCGAACAAAAGGCCTTCCACTTGCACTTGCACTTGCACTTGCCTGGTGGTCGGTTTCCGCCATACCGTCTAAATTGGCCGGGCTGCTGAAAACCCGTGTTCCGACCTACACTCTTAGCCCGAAAGGTAGGAGTGGGGTAGGGTGTAGGTCTCACAAAACGACGGTCATTACGATCCACCAAACCAGAATTCCTTGATCGCTGTGGCTTTTGCACACGAGCACTTTCCTTCTCTCGTTTCTTCCAACTTCTTCGAGTTCTCGCACCACTTGAGCATAGCTCACTATAGGCTGGATCGTGAGGTAAGCTTTAATGGCAGGGCGCAGTCCTTTGAAGAACTTCTTTGCTTTGGCGAGGTCATCCTTCGGAGAATCTGGATCAAAGAAATGAAGCTCCTCGAACTTCGTTGGTACTCCAACACGATACAGTTCCTTGAGTAAGAATCATGAACTCAGCTTCCTTCGCATCTTTCACCGCCTCGGGAAAGTAGTTCATACAAAAAGCCTCTTTAAACAACTCCCAAGTTACAACTCCCGCATGCAAACCTTCCAAAACAGCCGTGTGGAGATCCACCATGCATCGCCTTCTTGTTGCAACTTCTTCGCTCAAAGAACAAACAGAATCTTCCGAGCTTCCGAGCATTGCAGATGTCGGAAAGCCTTCTCCAACTCACGAAGCCACTTGTTAGGGAACAAGGGGTCCTTGGTAACTCCAAAGTGAAAGTGGGTACTTGCATCTTCGTAAAACTCTCCATCAAAGTAGTATGAGGAGTTCCAACTAAACCTCCCGCATTCAGGATCGCGGCATGAGGATTCACATTAGCACCAGCCCGGGTCTCATTATGCAGAGTCATGAAACCCACCAACATCTCGGTTGAACCGAGCCGCTTGTCGCCGCATCATATTGCCCATAATATTGGCAATATCTCGGAAACTTTCAACATTCGGGGCACCAGGTATCTCATGAGTACCCTGATCAACATTTGGTATCTCACCACCTCCATGAGGTATTTCACCACCTCCCTGAGGTATTTCACCACCTCCCTGAGGTATTTCACCACCTCCTTGACCACTGGATTCACCACGCCCACTTCTCAGAGTAACCATTCTCGCAAAACCGAGAACATCAAAATACCGAATTTCAAGTTTCAACATAAAACCACAAGTCCAAATGATTTGAAAACTTAAATCATGCTTAAATATATCCATATAGTCATCAAACAATAATCCATAAGGCAAAAATCACATTTTCCAAAAATTCAACAGCAAATGAGGTCTCGTGACCATTGGTCGAGTGATTGGTCGATCGACCCAAATCGACCAATGAGTCGACCAATGAATGCGAAAATTCGCATTATAAGCCTCATTTTCACATTCCAACCTCATTCTAACTTCTTCCAAAGGTGAGAGAGCTCTAGGGAAAGTCTCCAAGAGTTCTCACAAGTGTTCTTGAGGTGATTTGGTGCTTCAACAACAACACCACAACACACAATCTTCACAAACAAGGTAAATCTCTCATTCTTTCTTCCATTTTCATCTTCTCATGCTTGCATTTCAATTAAAACCATGCTTTACTTGTATCCAATGCTATAAATCATGCTTAGGAATGCCTAGAAACATATTCCCTAGGTTTTAAACACAATGCCATGCATAGACAACAAGTTTTAACATATTGGTGTTCATCTCGCAATGTTTTTATACCGAAATCGATATCTTTAGAAAAATCTTGTTTTCTCTCAAACCGCTTGAAATTTTCGCACGAGATCAAATGCTACATGCTCAAGATGACAATGTAGATAGGTCCATACAATTTGATTTAACCAATTTCAACTTTTCAAAAATCCAATTTTGACCTAAATTGCAAAATCCCCAAATTTCCTTCTTGCTGAATTTTTCGCTTTAATCCAAGTTTTCGATCGATTTTCATCAAACGAACTTCATAAACATGAAATTCCAAGTATAGCGCACATGCTAGTATGTTCAAATCAAATTTCCCCCAAATTTGAAATTTTCCGAAAAATTACGAAAATACCCTTTTGGCCCAAATCTTATGGTAGCACTAACTGGAATTGTCTCTTGTCTCTTTCACAGATATCCACTATGCAGAGGGGAGGGCGAGGACGAGGTAGAGGTCGTGGTCGCATTGTAGGTGCTCTTAGGGGCAGAGGTCAAGTTCCTTCAGAGCCTAGACAGGAGGTTAGGAGACCAGACATGTTTGACACACCTCGATGCCGAGTTCCCGTACGAGGCCTACTTCGCCATCGCAATATCGAGATGGGACGTCTACTTCACTTACGCCAGCTCGTAGCCTTTAGGATTCGGCAGAGATTCGACACATTGCAAAGGACTCATCTCTTCACCGAGGATCCGCCGGTATACCCGGAGCTAGTGAGGTTGTTCTTCAAAGCAACCTTACGTACACGCAGGAGGCTCGAGGCCAAGGACATCCGCTTAGACTTGTCCTCGGGAGCAGGGTCTTCCGGACTCGGATTCGCTTCTCCACCCGGACACCGGCTGAGATCTTGCAGGTTCCTTACTATCCACAAGCAGTGGTGTGTGGATACCCGCAGGAGCAGATCCGGACAGCCATCCGATGCCGTACGAGCCACGCGAGATATGCTCTACGCTATGGGATAGCCGTCGATGCTTCACTCCGTGGACCAGCGGATGGATGACGGATTCAGCACGGATTATCGGTCGCATAGTCGGCCGAAACATTATGCCGAAAGCCGGACATCACCATCGGGTCACAGTGATGGAGGCCTTAGTCATCTACCGCATCTACATGGGCTTCGAGATCGATCTCTCCTACATCATTCAAGCAGGTCATGCCGGACTTAGTTCTCGCGGCCTAGCATGCGGAACCTTTGCTATGGGAGGCTACCGACTTTGATCTTCGTGCATTTCGGGGGTGAGTTTCGAGGATACACCAAAGGACACCGGTTCACAGGGATACTCTATTGGGACTCGGACCATTTGTCGATGAGACTACAGCAGCCGAGAGATCTCCCGGTCCGGAGGGTGAGGAAGATGATGAATCGCAGGATGAGGATCAGGGGTCGGAGGATGGAGGAGAGGATATCGGTCCTAATAGTGATGATCAGGCCGGAGATGATGCAGATATGCACGAGGCCGAGCCTCGTGCATCACGAGTTTCCTTCATCACACTTCGAGGCAGGTGGCCCTTCACATGCGCTTCCGGAGACTTCGATCTTGGAGCACGGATGAGATCGATGACTTCCATGCTAGAGAGGATGGAGGTCGACAGAGCAGATGTACGAGAGGATGGAGTCACGACAGATAGGATAGAGCATCGTGTGACTCAGCTAGCGGAGGTGTTCGTAGCATACAGAGATCGGAGAAGATCACCTAGATAGACTGTACCCTAGGATTTCCATTTATGCATTTCAGATGTAATCGTTGTAAAAACTTTTGAAATTAATGAAGTTCATTTTGTTTCACTTAATTATTGTATATTATGACCTTTCTTTTCCTTGCATTAGTGACATTTGTTCAAGTATAATTATGGTATGTTATTCCGAAATGTTCTCGTTATGCCTCAAAGGTTAAGTTTCTAATTCAGTTGTTCTATTATTCACTTCTAAGAGTAGAAGAGTCATTTCGGATCAATGACTCAGAATGTTCAGCTATTGTCTTTTGTGGATAGGATCTCCTCGAACCAAGGGCTCGATACCAATCATCACGTCCTCCCACCCGGCCCACTTATCCGGCATACCCGAGAGTGTGATCCACAGCCCGAAGATCAGGTATCGAGTGATCAACCTCCCACATAAACAATAACATAATCATGAACAATCATAATAAAAGTGCGGAAGATAAACCATAGATCCAATAAGGAAAGAATGAATCATAAATAAATCAGAATGAAAGATATAATCAGAGTGTCAAACAGATAAGTAAAGTGAGGCAAAAATCCCACTCTACAACCAACAGAAAAGTAGCTCTAAAGAGAATAAACTAGACAATCTAATCCCAGTAGCAAGTACAATGGGTAACTAAATTGTTCTCCACTTTATAGACAACATCCTTATAAGTGTAAATCTCATAAATAGCACAAGGACGCTTCCACTCAATGGTCGGACTAAGCATCGTATGGAGCATAACCACTCGCGGGATCTTCAAAGTAATTGTGGTAACCGCAATCACCTTCCCCGGAGATATGCCTCCTCGCCTTGCGCTTCTTCATAGGGACCGTCATAGTATTCAAGACTGGAGGATAGTCTAACAAACATTGTACAATAAAGGAATGAGTTTCAAAGAAACTCAAGAAGGGCGCTTAAAATCCATAATAACATAAATGGCAGGATTCCAGAACAAACATAAATGCAATATGATATGAGACAAGAATGAATGAATGAATCTAACTCTATGTATGCTGGTTTCTATTGGCAGACACGCTTTAAGTCATAGCACCGTACTTCTTTAGGAAGGTCCGCTCACATCCTCAACCATTTAAGATATCTTGGATTCTCTCACGGATCATTTCACCGGTCTTGAGCAGCCGATTGGTAATGGGTCCTTCATCCCTCATGACAAACCATGGCAGGGGGTTAAGTCAACACACTCTCTCACAACCATTTGGTATAAGTACTGGCGCATGTCAGGGTAAAACCTAGCCAAATGCAAGTCTTCTACTTAGTTACATCAAGTCAGATCCAGATACGTCCATTCCTCGTCCCTGACGATCCTTTCCGGTATCCTTCACACTAGAGTCCTCATAGTCCCTGACTACGGACTCATCAACCTTATTGATCATCCACATATGGTAAACGGGAAGCTCTCACATCCTCTCACGGGTTGGTTACCGGTCTTAAGCGCCCGTGAGCCCAAGTCTAACCATATGCAACCCTACCAATAAATGGCCCCCACAATGTGATTCCTGTCCTCTCACGGGTTGGTTACCGGTCTTGAGCGGCCATGAATCCCCATTGCTACCACGGGTCGTTCGGTCTCAATACCCCTCCGATTAGGGTCTGACATAACAGGTCATCCTAGCCAAACACTACTAGACAATCCTAGATATGTCATCCAACAGTTTAGGAAGGTGTCCAGAGGGCATCTCCGGAAACATCCCATAATATTCCCGTAGTAGTCCAAGGACAGAAGTGTCAAAAGGACACCTCTCCTTTCCAAACCATACTTAAGCATACACATGCATCAATTCATATCATCACATATATGGTAACTTCATATATGGAAAGAAATCAATAATTACAATCACTTGTATATAATTGGTAAGTAAATCATACATGAATCAATTTAATATGAATAAGTAATGCTACTGTAATCAAAGTTATGCAACAGTAGTATATCATTGTAAGAATCTAATTTAGGAAACATGTCAATGATATTCAAATATAGAAACTAGATTCATGCTATCTATGTAATTAAGGAAATAACCATCCTTACCTTTCATAACTCGCAAAGGAATCCTAAGAAGTCAAGTAAAATCTCGGCAAACTTGAGAAGAAGGTCCTAAACAAGTATATACAACATATTAGGAAAGATCCCTAACAGAAAAGAAACCAAAACATCCAACACAGACCAATTCCGAGTTGCTGAACTCATTGGTCGAGTGGATTGGTCGATCGGTCCAACGACCAATCAACGACCAATGCAGATAAAGAGCCTAAAAAAACAAGAAGTTTTATGATATGAAATCCGAATTTGGTGGTTCAAAAGGGTACTAATCAAGGGGTAAACTACATCAGTAGTATTCTAACATATAGGGGACCTCAAAACACTAATCAAATCAAGACATCAAGATCCAAATTAGGAAACAAAAAGTTACCATAATTAGATCAACCATGGATCTTGATGAATTCGAAATAGAAATCAAAGACAAGAACAATAGGAGGATGGATCATTGCTTCAGGTAAAGGTATCATGAAAACATACTTAGATCTTCAAGGAAATAGGCTTAGAAGCATAAATCTAAATAAGGAAATAAAACCTACCATATATGTAACTACCATGATTCATGAAGAACACATAGCATGGTAGAAGAGAACAACTAGGGATTGATAGATCATGGATTATGAAAAGAAAACACAGTAATTAACTACTAACATGATCAAAATAGAAGATCCAAGGAGATCAGAATTCAAATCAGAAGTTTAACAAGATTATATCATGGTTTGATCATGATTCCTTCAAAAGCTTGCAATGATCATGGTTAAGATCATTGTTCTAGCCTCAAATCCTTAGGATGATCATGAGAACAAGTCCAGAGATGTTTGCAATAGAGGATGCAGCATCTCCTCTACTGTCTCAACTCAAAAAGGAAAGAAAATACAAAGATGGAGGAGAAGAAGAGAGAGTAGACATACCTTTTGATGCAAAAGGAAGAGTTTCGACGAAGATCCGTCAAGAAAACACCAAGGATGCAAGGGAGATGACTTGCAGAGGTCTTTGGTCTGCTCCAAAGAGTTTGGAGGCAGCAAATACGAAGTGGACTCGAGATTGGACTTAAATAGAGCAAGAAAAACCTAATTGCCAAAGACAAGCACTCATTGGTCGAGTGGATTGGTCGATCTGGCCGCAACGACCAATCAATCGACCAATGCCGACAAAGAAAGTCCAAAACAGGGAATTGAAGGCCCAGATCAAATCCAATCCTAAAGGGGTTTTGCACACAAGTCAAGTGACTTACCTAATAGGTAGAAATGCCTTCAAACCAAGATAGAGAGCACTCCAAGTCCATCAACTAATCCGATCTTCATCAAGATTCAGTTTCCATAAATAGAACTTCATCATCAACTCTCATGGATTCAAAGCCAGACACCAAGTCCTCCACTGGGATGGCCCAAAGCTGACTTCTTACTTTACTCCGGTCCCCCCCCCCCCCAAAAAAAAAACCCCCCCCCCCCCGTTTGGGTTTGGTTTTTTTTTTCCAGTTATTGTAATATAATTTCAACCAATACAAAGGTCATGATTTCATGAGGGACATGGTTATAAGCAGATTTTCAAGATAATGATGATATGATATGATAACTCGTCATCAAGGTTTTGAAGAAATCGAGGATTACCTGGGGAAAAGGCGTAATAGCTGGACAAGGAATACTGTGTGATTTTGATGAAAAGGATAAAACCCGCCGATCGTAGTCTCATTTAGATTCAACCTGATCAGCAGGCTTGGGGGCTTATGTTGTAACTAATATATCCATTACCGGTTTATACCGGTCAAACCAACCTCAACTGGGTTCAATTGAGAGATAAAGGCAAGATGATCAAAGACGTCCAAAAAAGAGCGATGATCTGATGGTCATGATTGAAAGAGTATTATAAGCGGGAAAGGCAGTATAAAAGCAAGGGAAGATCCGTAAGAAGATAAGTCTCTAGAATCAGCCAAAACTCTAAGCTCACTTTGATTGAACTCCATTACTAGCATTTTAGAAGCTCCAGAGAGCTCTGTAAACACCATCGACACCATATTGACTAGACCGTCGGAGACGAGACGCCGATCAAGACGATCGGCTCCGTTTCTTACTATAATTCTGTTTCTTTTAGGAGTGAGAGGTTGGTTGATCGAAGAGCAAACCAGATCGAATCAGATATGAGGAGTTCGGTGCGAGAAACTACGGTTCAAGGCGATCGGCAGAAATAGCACCAACAAGGACTACCCTTAGAAGGAATGATCCGTGATCAGCTTCGGAAAGCATGACCAGGCCTCAGAAGGCTGGCTACTTGAGCCTAACTTTGGAAAGTCGGGACCACCCTCGGAAGGAATGATCCGTGATCAGCTTCGGAAAGCATGACTAGGCCTCGGAAGGCTAGCTACTTGAGCTTGACTTCAGAAAGTCGGGACCACCCTCGGAAGGAATGATCAGTGGTCAGCTAGCATAATCAGGCCTTGGAAGGCTGGCTACTTGAGTCTGACTTCGGAAAGTCGGGACCACACTCGAAAGGAATGATCCGTGGTTAGCTAACATAATCAGGCCTCGGAAGACTGGCTTACAAGAGCTTGACTTCGGAAAGCCGGGATCACCCTCGGAAGGAATGATCCTGGATCAGCTTTAGAAAGCATGATCAGAAGACTGGTTCGATGAAAAAGACCCTTTGCACAATTGGAGAAGAATCTTTAAGTGATAATAGTTTATAGAAATAGAAATAAATTATAACAGGAATCTTCTATTGATAGAAATAAGTCTTTAAGAATAATATAAGTCTTCAAGAATGATAGAAATGATAGGAACTTCTGCTCTTTCTATTGATAATATAAGTCTTCAAGAATAATAGGAACCTCTGCTCTTGCTATTGATAATATTTTTTAAATGGATTATATTTCATGGTCGCTTTAAACAGCTTCTATGCAAATCTTTGGTGGCCCTCCGCTATATAGAAAATTGCTGGTCAGAAGCCTTCATAGCCGAGATAAACCATTTATGTGGCTGAGAGAAGCCTTTAGAGAATGGCTGAAGAAAACCTTCATGGCTGATGAAGAACCAATTTGGTTGATGAGAAAAAAGGTATGCGGAGGAAGAGAATCTTCGGGTGAAAAGAATACAGAGGGGGCAGCTGAGTCAGTCCAGCCCTTTGGACATAATGTCCCACCTTTGCCTTCCCCATTTCATCTTCATTCAAAGCATTCAGGTTCTTCAATGCTTTAAAGAAAGTTGCACAATGATCAATGCTTTAATGTTCAGCCTGTTAAAATTGAGCAGAGTGGAAGATCAAATGATAATATGAAGTTTAAAATAATTGCAACTCAAGAAAAATGTAATATATGTGGACTTCTGGACTGATGAATTCCCTTGTCCAAGAATTTTCTGTCTTTTATTTATTTATTTTTGAAGTCACTGCATTCTATGCCATAACTAAGGTAGTAGAAAACCAAGGCCCTTGGTGAAGCTGCAGTAAGTAACCATCAAAATGTAAAGAGCTGTACTCATTTGGAATTTTCTATATATTCCTTTTGATATTCCACATTCATCTCTAGGTTGTATGTGGCAAACACTCCTGATCAATTATCAAATGTAGAAAGAATCTTTGTAAATCGAAGATTTCAAATATTATTAGAAAAAGAAATGATGACCACGAATTTGTAAATCAAATATTGTTAGAAAAAGAGATGATGACCACGAATTTGTAAATCAAATATTGTTAGAAAGAGAGATGATGACCACGAATTTGTAAATCAAATATTGTTAGAAAAAGAGATTATCACCAGGAAATTCTAATATACTTATCTTTTTATTGCAGTAGATTCCTTGCTCCATGATCTCTTTCTGTACTCGAATTCTTCAAGAATCTTTGAAATGCTTCTTTGAGGAGTAGATGTTTGAGTACAAGAGCTATTGGAAAGTAAGATTCCGTAGAGTTTGCATTTTCTTCACATTCCTAAAGGAGAGTGATTCCCTGCTCTCCATTTTGAAAGTAAGAATATTGGGGATGTAGCATCGATTGCTGTTGCTGCTGCTTCCCAAGCTCCCATCATCTGTGGCTGTTATGCTTTCGTTTCCAATTTCAAAGATATAAGAAATTAACCTTGAGGAAGAAAGTGACTCAGAAGAGAAAGTATTTAGTTCTTCAATATGCTTCTTGTTTGGAGTTGTTTCTCCATTAGCAGCATTCCTACTCTGAAATTCCCCATTCCTCGTGCTAAGATGCAGTTGGAAAATATTGGGTGAGAAGAAAAACCAGCAGGAGACCTGCTATGCCTGATCAGATTGGAGTTATCCATGGCAGCTGAACTCTTACTAGACAAGCGAGAGGATAAAGCAGCTTGGTAAAGTAGCCGCAAAACTGGTCTCCTTCACCAAATAAGTAGCTTGATAATTTATTCACAACACCATGTAAGTCATCACTTCATAATTGTAAATAGGTGTGAACAAGCCCTCATCTAGTACTTGATAATGAATCCATGCTGGCATCCATAGGGCAAGGTTCTGAACCCAAGGAGAGGAGACCTTTTGCATGAGAACGGATGTAAGATGCAGCTGATGAGGCAATTTCATAAGCTATCGAAGGACTGATTGCCCATGCTCAAACTCCTCACCATTGTTTGAACTGGACTCTGAAATTGAGGCAGAGGGTATTTCCACGAGGGCATGATCATGGTCAAGTTTCACTTTGTCTCTAGCCACAGTCGCTTTCAACTCCAATGAAGCTGTTACATACTACACAATTGGTAAAAGCGTCTGGTCATCATAGGACATTGTCAATGTTTCTCTCTATAAGTTCAACATAAATCATTAAGTGCATAATTATATTGGATAACAGGTGAAGGTGAAAAGGATATCTCTCCTTCAAAATTGTACTCAGCCAGTGTTGATCATACAAGTTGCGCTCGACAGTTGAACCACAAATAGAACTACAGCTGTAAAATCCAGCTTTATCCTAACCCTGACCCGGCCCGGATTTTATACTGTTGCTGTGAAACCCAACCCTAACCTTGACCCGGAAACTTTGTTATTTGTAGGTCCAGTGACCCGAAGTAAAGTAAGAAGTCAGTTTTGGGCCATTCCAGTGGAGGACTTGGTGTCTGGCTTTGAATCCATGAGTGTTGATGATGAGGTTCTATTTATGGAAACTAAATCTTTATGAAGATCGGATTAGTTGATGGACTTGTAGTGCTCTCTATCATGGTTTGAAGGCATTTCTACCTATTAGGTAAGTCACTTGGTATGTGTGCAAAACCCCTTTAGGGTTGGATTTGATCTGGGCCTTCAATTCTTTGTTTAGAAGTTGCTGAACTGATTGGTCGACTCACTAGTCGACTGGACCAGTCGACTCATTGGTCGACTGGACCAGTTGACCAATCCACTCGACCAATGGGTTCTGTCTTTGGTAATTAGGTCTTGCTTGCTCTATTTAAGTCCAATCTCGAGTCTACTTCATATTTTCTGCCTCCAAACTCTTTGGAACGAACCAAAGACCTCTGCAAGTCATCTCCCTTGCGTCCTTGGTGTTTATCTTGAAGGATCTTCGTCAAAACTCTTGTTCTTACACAAAAAGGTATGTTTACACTCTCTTCTTCTTCTTTATCCTTGTTTTCTTTCCTTTTTGAGTTGAGACAGTAGAGGAGATGCTGCATTCTCTGTTGCAAACATCTCTAAACTTGTCTCTCATGATCTTCCTAAGGATTAATGGCTAATGCGATGATCTTAACCATGATCATTGCAAGCTTTTGAAGGAATCATGATCAAATCATGATCTTGTCTTTGTTCATCTTTTGATTTAAATTCTGATCTTCTTAGATCTGCTATATTGATCAGGTTAGTAGTCAATCGCTGTGTTTTCTCTACATGATCCATGATATATCAATCTCTAGTTGTTTCTCGTCTACCATACCATGCTTTCTTCAAGAATCATGACAGATACATCTATGATAGGTTTTGTTTCCTTATTTAGATTTATGCTCTTAGGTCTATTTTCTTGAAGATCTAAGTATGCCTTCCATGATATCTTTATCAAAATCAATGATTCATTCTCCTATTGTTCTTGTCTATGATTTCTATCTTGAATTCTTCAAGAACCATGATTGATCTAATTATGGTAACTTTTTGTTTCCTAATTTGTAACTTGAAAACTTGATTCGATTAGTGTTTTGAGGTCCTCTATATGTTAGGATACTACCAATGTAGTTTACCCCTGTTTAGTACCCTTTTGAACCACCAAATTCGGTTCTTTATTCTTCAAACTCTGATTTTGTAGGCCACTGTCTCCATTGGTCGACTGATTGGTCGACTTGGACAGTAGACCAATCCAATCGACCAATGAGTACAGCAACTCCAGATTTGGTCTGTTTTGGATGTTTTGATATCTTTTCTGTTAGGGATCTTTCCTAATATGTTGTATACACTTGTTTAGGACCTTCTTCTCAAGTTGGTCAAGATCTTACTTGATATCTTAGGATTTCTTTGCAAGTTATAAAAGGTAAGGATGGTTACTTCCTTAACAACATAAATTGCATATCTTAGTTTCTATATTTGAATCTTGTTAATTTATTTCTTTAATTAGATTCTTATAATGTTATGCTACTGTGGTACTGTCTTGATATCAGTAAGCATTACTTGTTTATATTAAATTGACTCATGTATGATTTACTTACCAGTTATGTACAAGTTGATTGTAATTATTGATTTCTTTCAATATATGAAGTTACCATATATGCGATGTTATGAATTGATGCTTGTGTATGCTTAAGTATGTTTTGGAAAGGAGAGGTGTCCTTTTGACACTTCTGTCCTAGGACTACTACGGGAATATTATGGGATGTTTCCGGAGATGCCCTCTGGACACCTTCCTAAACTGTTGGATGACATATTTAGGACTGTCTAGTAGTGTTTGGCTAGGATGTCCCGTTATGTCAGACCCTAATTGGAGGGGTATTGAGACCGAACGACCCATGGTAGCAATGGGGATTCATGGGCGCTCAAGACCAGTAACCAACCCGTGAGAGGACAGGAATCACATTGTGGGGGCCATTTATCAGTAGGGTTGCATATGGATAGACTTGGGCTCACGGGCGCTCAAGACCGGTAACCAACCCGTGAGAGGACATGAGAGCTTGCCGTTTACCATATGTGGATGACCAATAGGGTTGATGAGTCCGTAGTCAGGGACTATGAGGACTCTAGTGTGAAGGATACCGGAAAGGATCGCCAGGGGCGAGGAATGGACGTATTTGGATCTGACTTGATGTAACTAAGTAGAAGACTTGCATTTGGCTAGGCTTTACCCTGACATGCGCCAGTACTTAGACCAATGGTGATGTGAGAGAGTGGTGACCTATACCCCAGCCATGGAATATCCTTAGGGATGAAGGACCCATTACCAACTGATGATGAGTGAATGAGACTTTCCTAAAGAAGTACGGTGCTATGACTTAAAGCATGTCTTCCATTAGAGACCAGCATACATAGAGTTAGATTCATACATTCATTGTTTGTCTCATACCACATTGCATATATGTTTGTTTTGTAATCCTGCCATTTATGTTATTATGGATTTAATCGCTTTATCGAGTTTCTTTGAAACTCATTCCTTTTTGTACAATGTTTGTTAGACTATTCTACAGGTTCCGAGTATCATGACTGCTCGTGTGAAGAAGCGCAAGGAGAAGAGGCATATCTCCAAAAAAGTGATTGCGGTTACGACAATTACACTGAAGATCCCGCGAGTGGTTATGCTCCGTACGATGCTTAGTCCGACCATAGAGTGGAAGCGCCCTTGTGCCATTTATGAGATTTATACTTATAGGGATATTGTCTATAAGATTGAGAACAATTTAGTTACCTTTTGTACCTGCTATTGGGATTAGATTCTGTTCTGTTTCTTCTCTTTTAGAACTACATTTCCGCTGGTTGTAGAGTGGGATTTCGCCTCACTTTACTTATCTGATTTAGACACTCTGATTATATTTAGTACTCTGATTTATATATGATTCATTCTTTCCTTATTTGGATCTATGGTTTATCTTTCGCACATCGATTATTATTGTTCATGATTATGTTATTGTTTATGTGGGAGGTTGATTACTCGATACCTGATCTTCGGGTTGTGGATCACACTCTCGGGTATGCCAGATTGGGTACCGGCTAGGAGGATGTGACAGTTGCAGGTCTGAAGACCCGAAGTGGTGGTAGAAGAGACCTATGGGCCCTCTTAGTGTATGATTCGATGCTTGATACAGAACCTATGGACATTGACAATGATACCCCTTATTTGAGCACATTGTCAGTGTTGAGTGAAAATCTGAGAATCGATGAAGATCGAATTAGTTGAAGCACTTATTGGAACCCCGTTATCAATCCGAAGGTATTTCCTGAAACTAGACTTGTTGATTGGCTTGTAGGAGAAAACCCCGCTTGATTTGACCTTGTATAGCCTCCCGAATCCACTCCTGAAGTTGCTGTCATGCCTTTGTCGACTGCTTGGTCGACTGACAGTCGACCAGCCAGTCGACCAGCAGTAATGGAATTCGATTTTTCACTAAATCACTTCCCATTTTGCCCCTACTTTTTGGAACTCGTGAATGAGGACCTAAACTAATCATTGGCACTCCAGAGCTCGAGGTTGGACACTCTCTTGGGCTTTTTCTTGATGTTTGGGAAGATCTTTGACTCAAATCATTAGTGTTATACATTAATCATCAACTCAAGGTATGATTCCTTCTATTCTTCTTCTAATCTATTCATTTTCTATCAATCTATGATCTTGAGACCATGGTTGAAGTGCTGCAACCTTGCAAACACTTAACCATGAGTTTCCCCCTTTTCAATTCCTTGATCCTCCCCCACTCATGCTATGTTATGATTCCATTGAGATTACTTGCATTTCATTACTTTGATTCTTTTCAATTTAACCTATTCTTGATTCAAATTGATATGTAGATGCATGTTAAGCCTAGGTTACTATGAAATTATAATTCTATTTGGATTCTTAACATTCACTTGATTGATTCCCATCATTCTTTACAATTTCAATCAATTCCAATTTGATTCTTGATAGTTATCATATAGTACCTAAGATTTCGAATTGGGCATTTTTAATTGGACCGTTGGATCATCATGAAAATTAGTGTGTAGTATCCTCTTACTGTTATAAACATGCCCTCCAAATTTCGTGTAGATCAGAGCACCAGAAGGTCAGTTTCAGACCAAGTTTCAATTCTGCCCTGAGGATAACAAGTCTTGGTCGACTGCTTGGTCGACTGACAGTCGACCAGCCAGTCAACCAAGATATGAGATCACTGCTGTACTCAGCCGAATTGATTCGTTTGACCTCCGATTCGATTGCTTTCTTTTCTAATGCTACTTGTATGTTGTCTAGGGTACCAGCACTAAATTTTAGGACCATTCTTGGTGATCGTTGAATTTATTTACAACTCGATTAAGGTAAGGACAATCGTTAACTCAAGTATGTTAATTATATCAACATGCTTACATTATGAGAAATTAATGGTTATGTTCCTATATGTATTCCTCACCATACATGACTATTATATGCTTTCTTATCAGTAGTAGAATTGTCACTTCCCACCCAAATACACCCGGCCTATACCCTATCTGGGTTATCCGGGGGAGTGATCCACAGCCCAAAAGATCAAGTTTAGGAACGATCATATCCATTTAGCACAATAACATAATCAAAAGCAAGAACAAATCATTGTATTCTAATAAGTTAATAGTAAAAGTCAAGAGAGGATCACAAAAGGATCACAAAAGGATCACTAAAGAATATCAGAGTGCGGAATAACAAGATACCAAATCAAAAGACAACCGTAGAGTATAGCGGAAATATACCTCACAACATATGCGGAAGGTAGATCGAAATCTAAAGCAAGCTCTGTCACATCCTCCCAGCCGGTACCCTAACTGGCATACCCGAGAGTGTGATCCACAGCCCCGAAGATCAAGTATTGAGGAAATCATCCTCCCACATACACAATAACATAATCATAAACAGGAAATAAATCAAGGTTTAATATTATAAACAAGGTTCAAAACAAAAATGAATAATCAGTATAATCGAGTGCGGAAAAAGATACCAGATATCCAATGATATCAAAAAGGAGTAAAGTGAGGCAGAAACTCACTTCACCAAAATAGCGGAACGTAGTATGAAAGTCAAAAGGAATTACAACTGAAACAAATGTACTAAGAAATAAACTGATCAAGCATCTTCAAGTTTATAGATAACGTCTTCATAAGTATGGACTTCGTCAATCCAATGAATCTGTTCTAACTCTATGCTATTTTCAAAAGTAGTATGCAGCTTGATCCGCCGAGGGATCATCAGAGTAATCTTGATCATCGCCAGCACCTTGCGTGTAATACACTTCATTGGCTTGCGCTTCACTGTACTGCTCGTCATAATAATCTGTAACTGCAGGATAATCTAAACAAAGAATATACAAAAAGGAATGAGTTTCGAAGAAACTCAGTAAGGTAGTTAATCCATAACATCATAGATAGCATTTGGCAAAACATAACATGATGCAATGCAGTATGAAACAGATAAAGTATGAATGCATCTAACTCTATGTATGCTGGTCTCTATGGCAGGCATGCTTTAAGTCATAGCACCGTACTTCTTAAGGAAAGTCCGCTCACACCCTCAACCATATAAGATATCTTGGGTTCCCTCAACCATTTAAGGTATCTTGGGCAGCCGGTTGGTAATGGGTCTTGCATCCCTCTCGGACAAACCATGGTAGGAGGTTAAGTCAACACACTCTCTCACAACCATTTGGCATAAGTACTGGTGCATGTCAGGGAAAAGCCTAGCCCAATGCAAGTCATCTAGTCAGTTACATCAACTTAGGTCTAGATACTTCCATTCCTCGTCCCTGATGATCCTTTCCGGTATCCTTTCCACTAGAGTCCTAATAGTCCCTGACTACGGACTCATCAACCCTATTGGTTATCCACATATGGTAAACGGGAAGCTCTCATGTCCCCTCACGGATCATTTCACGGGTCTTGAGCGCCCATGAGCCCAAGTCTAGCCATATGCAACCCTCCAATAAATGGCCCCCACAATGTGATTCCCGTCCTCTCACGGGTTGGTTACCGGTCTTGAGCGCCCGTGAATCCCCATTGCTACCACGAGTCGTTAGGTCTCAATACCTTTCCGAATCGGGTCTGATATAACAGGGTATATCCTAGCCAAACACTGCTAGACATCACTAGGTATGACAACCATTGATTTGGGAAAGTGTCGATGGGCAACCCCGGAAACATCCCATACTATTTCCGATAATGTCCAAGGACAGAAGTGTCAAAAGGACACCTCCCAATCCCAAACCAAACTTAATCAAACACATTCTTAGATCAGTCATGACATACACAACCAGTAGTTCATCATATAAAAGAGAATGTAAAAGCAACATCAGATTAAGCAGTAATAAGTAATTCATATAACATGAATAATGAAAAAGATGATATAAAAAAGTGCTACTGTTCTCACAATAGGAGATCAGAATTAAAATACAATAACAGTAGGTAATCTCATAGTTTCATAAAGTAGAAACCAGAGAACAAGCAACCTATGTAGTTAAGGAATTAACTGTCCTTACCTTCTAACTTGGATGGGATCTTAAAGAATCAAGTATGATCTTGACTAAACCTGAGAAGACAGTCCTAAACAAGTGCACATAACATGTTAGGAAATATGCATAAAGGAAAAGATCATAAATCAATCGAAACAGACCAAGATTGAGGTTGCTGTACTCATTGGTCGATTGATTGGTCTGCTGGACCAGTCGACCAATGAGTCGACCAATGCAGCCAGTGGCCTGCAAGAATCCGAATTTTGAGAATCTAGAACCGAATTCGATGGTTCGAAAGGGTACAAATTAGAGGGGAATTATCATGGTAGTATTCTAGGGTATAGAGGATATCAAATCATAAATCAAATCAAGTTCCCAAATTATAGCCTAGGAACACAAAGGTTAACCTACTAGGTTAAACATAGATTATGAGAGAAAAATATTATAATCAAAGATTCAAGAATTAGGATATGAGGATTACAGATATAGTAAAGAAAAGACATTGATTGGGTTACCATGATTAAACTAGAGGTTCTTGATCTTACACAAGAATTAGGGTTTTACCCTTTTTGGTTCCCTCGGAAAATAATTGTGAGATCTGGATGAAGGGAGATAAATTGTTAGCCAAGAATAACAAGAAGGGTCATTCAATGATGAAGTTTAGGTTAACACAATATTACTCAAGAAGATTTTCCTTCACAAGGGAGGTTACCAAAAGCTCTCCAGACGATCTCACAGGTTAGGGTTTCAAAGGATTAGGGTTAGGGTTTCGAAGATTTCATTGGCTGAGGTTAAGATCATGATGATGATCATGGATCTTAAAGATCACGATGAGATGGAATAGATGGTTGCAAGAGTGCATCATCTTCTTCCTGATCTCAACAAAGAACAGAATTAAGGAAAGAAAATCAGAGGTAGAAGAAAGAGTGAGTGAAATCATACCTTTGCCGTAGGAAGATGAAGAATTCTTCAAGTCTTTGCGAGAAATCACCAAAGAATGCAAGGGAATGGGTTAGATTAGGGTTCTAACTCGTTCTAGAGGCTTAGGAGGCAGAGGAGGCGGAGTATTCCCGAGATTAGACTTAAATAGAAGAGACAGGATTCAAATTCCAAAAACAGAATCAATTGGTCGATTGATTGGTCGATTGGTCCAATCGACCAATGAGTCGACCAATCAAGACAGCAACTTCAAAACAGGGAATTGAAGGCTTAGATCAAGTCCAAACATCAAGGGGTTTTGCACACACCTAGAGTGACATACCTAGGAGTTAGAAATGCCTTTGAATCAATACAGAGACCACTCCAAGACCATCAACTAAATCAATCTTCATCCGGGTGCAGTTTCCTCCATTGGGACACTGGCATCAACACTCATGGATTCCAATCCAGCCATCAAGTCTTCAACAAAAATGGCCCAAAGATGACTTCTTGCCTTACTTCGGGTCACTAGTCCTACAAATAACAAAGTTTACGGATTAGGGTCAGGGCTGAGTTTCACAAGCTCTAAGCTAATACAAGTAAAATAAAAGTCTAGAAGAAATAAGAGAATCTAATCCACATCTTCAGTCGGCTCTTCTTCTTCTTCAGTCCTCATCTTCTTCACTTTAGGGTCATGCTCTTGAAGCTTCAGATCAGCATCTAGCGCACGATCCCATCGGCGAATAAGACGATGCCGGCTGCCATCAATGGGAGTCGTCAGTGCAGTCCAAATCTGTGTGTTGGCTTCCTCGCTGTTCATTACCTTGTCCAAGGACATCCGGAGCTGTACCATGTACAGAAAGGTTCTCCGTGCTGGTGTACGGGTTATCTTTCGTACCTGCAATGTCATCTAAAAACAAGTCCCCCGAAGGGTAAGCTCAAAAGAACTTAGCAAGTAAACCAAACACAATAAGCATCTTCACATGTATTCACAAGAAAACATATATGCAATGATATGAAACAATATATGCAAATATGCTTCTAACTCTATGTATGTATGCTGGTCTCTATCGGCAGACATGCTTTAAGTCATAGCACCATACTTCTTTGGGAAGGTCTCAATCACACATCATCGGTTGGTAATGGGTCAATACACCTTACGGATAACCTTGGCTAGGGTTTAAGTCACCGCTCTCTCACATAACCATTTGGTCTAAGTATTGGCGCATGTCAGGGTAAAGCCTAGCCCAATGCAAGTCTTCTACTTAGTCATATCAACTCAGATCCAGATACGTCCATTCCTCGCCCCTGGCGATCCTTTCCGGTATCCTTCACACTAGAGTCAGCATAGTCCCAGACTACGGACTCATCAACCCTATAGGTCATCCACATATAATAAACGGGAAGCTCTCATGTCCTCTCACGGGTTGGTTACCGGTCTTGAACGCCCATGAGCCCAAGTCTATCCATATGCAACCCTACCCATAAATGGCCCCCACAATGTGATTCATGTCCCCTCACGGGTTGGTTACCGGTCTTGAGCGCCCATGAATCCCATTGTTGCCATGGGTCGTTCGGTCTCAATACCCTTCCGAATCGGGTTTGATATAACAGGGGTATTCCTAGCCAAACACTGCTAGACCAATCCTAGGTATGTCAACCAGTAGTTAGGGAAAGAGTCAAGGGGCACCATAGGAAAGCGTCCCATACCACTTCCACTGATGTCCAAAGATAGAAACGCCAATAGGGCATTCCCCATTCCACAACTACGACCTAAGCATCCACATCAAATCATGATTTCAAACATATCATAATCACAGTCATATCCACATCATAGTCCATATCACATTCTCATAATCAATAATCAGTTCTAATATGAAATTAAAAATGTGGACAAGCTACTGTAGTTGCAAAAGTATCATGATGTAAAGAAAACCCAACAACAGTAGTTAAATCATGCATTCATATCATAATACATAAAAACATGTAAATAGGCATATTGTGAGTTGGAATACTTACCTCGTAATCCGAACTTATAGTCTTCAAATAAGAGATCAGAGAACAGGTCCAAAATCACCTAAACAAGCTTGACAAAACATGTATAGGTCATAAGAAGTGATTCCAAAAGATTGGAGTCGAAACGGATCAAAAAGAGAGTTGCTGTCACTGCGGGTTGATTGGCTGGGTTGAGTGCTCCAGTCGACCCAGGCAATCTGCCCAAGAGCAAATCCGAAAATAAAAAGAGAATCTTGATCCGAAACCTATGCTACACAAACTGGAATGCGACGAAACTTGGAGGGAATGTCTAACACAGTAGTCTAAAACTAAAAAACATAATTTAGACATCAAACCACCATTAAAACCATTACTTACCAATTTGGAATCATACTTTCTATTTTGGAAAACAAGACTTTCTAATTTGGAAAACAACATGGTTTTCATTGAAAACAAGCTATGAATGAAAGAGATGAACTAGAGATGATGAGACCTCATTCTAGTATATGAACACAGTAAATCAAGAGTAAGAATGATCATAGAGATGCATCTAATATGCTAGAAGAAATCGAAATAAGAACATGATCATAGTTTAAGAAGAAATCATGAAAATCATGTAGAGAATGAATATGAAATCATAGCATATAGAATGAGAAGAGATTGTAGAAGATATGATTGCAGAGATGCAATATCTTCATCATAATCGCAGATCAGAGAAGAGAATGATCCTAGTAAGAATGAATCGATAGCATAATAGATTGAGTACTAACCTTTGATTGAAGAACAAGAGAGAGAAAGCTTGAGAGTTGAATGTAGATCTTCTTCCACACCAATGGAGGCTTGGAGATGAGTTCCCTTCGTTCTCTAGGTGTTTTGGAGGCTAGGGATACTAAAAACACGAAGTCTTATGGTATATATAGCAATATAACCCTATTTAGAAGATTCTGCTCGAATTCTGTTTACTTGGGTCGAGTGGGTTGGGTTGATTGGCCCAGTCGACCCAGGCTGACAGCATAGCATAAAACAAGGATTTGAGGGCCTTTCTCTTATCGGAATCAAACGAAACTTTCTACACAACAACTATAACTTACCTAGCATAGGAAAATGGCTTTAAATCATATCTAATCAAGCTCTAAGGTCATCAACCAATCTTCTCTTCATCAAGGTGCAGTCTCTTTTCTAAATCAACCAAGCTCTTCAAGTAGGGAATTCCATTATCAATTTTCTATGGGTTTTCGAATCTACACTAAGGGAGAGGTCCGACTTGACTTCTTAGGATCTTCTAAACATATCAACACCATACTCAAGGTACACAACTTCAAGGTCAAACATCAAACAAGTTCTTCTTCATCCAAAACAAATAGGGTGTCTAATTTAGGTTTTGGGCTGGATTTCACAAGAATGATACCTATCATTTAGAATATCATGTTCAATTGTACTTTATGATTTATATATGATCAATCATGTTATGATGTGTCTTGTTTATATGATGAATCATTGATTTAATATGATATGATGAGATTGAGCTTGTGATTGGCTACCTATGACTTGGGATTGGGAAGTGTCCTTTCGACACTTCTATCCTTGGACATCAGAGGGAGTAGTATGGGATATTCTCCGAAGGTGTCCATCGACACTTTCCCGGGTTGTTGGATGACATGCATAGGATTGTCTAGGTGTATGGTTAGGATTATCCTTGTTGTATCAGACCTGAATCGGGAGGGTATTGAGACCGAACGACCCATGGTAGAGTATGGTTGATGGCCGCTCAAGACCGGTATCCACTCCATGAGAGGACTTAAGCAATACTGTGCATACCCGAAAGGGGCCATTTATTGGTAGGTTTGCAAATGGATAGACCTGGGATCACGGGCGCTCAAGACAGGTAACCAACCCGTGAGAGGACGTGAGAGCTTCCTGTTTACCATTTGTGGATGACCAATAGGGTTGATGTCACATCCACCCATCCGGTACCCCATTTGGAATACCCAAGATGTGATCCACAGTCCAAGAATCAATGATCTAAGGTCCATACCTCCCACATACACGGTAACATAATCATGAACAGTAATAATCAATGGTAAAAACAGTTAATACTAAGTATCATGAATAAGATAAGACTAAATAAATCAGAGTGCGGAAGACAATAACATTAAAGTATAAACATAATCATAAGGGTGAGAGAAGGTATGATAACCACTCTCTCAGAGCAGCGGAAAAGAAGTGTGATAACGTCAAATACATGTCTAAGTGTCAAAAGATAATCTCAAAGATAAGTTAGTTACAAGACCAACGGTTCCATAAATACACCAGGGGAATGGAGCATTATGCTAGGGTTTCTTCTATAATAATGGTAGTCTCCTCAACCGTACGGATGAAGTAAACCCAACGCTGCTGCTCCCACACAACTGTGGGGCTAACCCTGGTGCGGATAGTAATCCTCCTCGGCTCCAATATACGGATCCTCATCGACGCCACTACCCGGAGGGTAGTATGTGGAATCATAGTCCGCCTCAAAGGAGGTGCCATCGTAGTCTTCGGTACCTGGAATATAATCTAAAACATTTGCACAAAAAGGAATGAGTTCGAAGTACTCAGCAAGGAAGTTATTCCATAATTAGAAATCATACACATTCCGAACATATTATAATGCAATGCGATATGGAACATATGATGCAAATATGAGTCCAACTCTATGAATGCTAGTCTCTAGGGTAGACATGCTTTAAGTCATAGCACCGTACTTCTCTGGGTCGTCAGTCACTCTCCCATTTCCATATCTTGGGAATGCCCGGGGAAGATCGGTAAAGTCATAAAAAAAACCGTGGTAAGGGGATCGGTCACCGCTCTCTCACATCACCATTTGGTCAAGTACTGGCGCATGTCACAGTAAAGCCTAGCCCAATGCAAGTCATCTACTCAGTCGGTCAAGTCAGATCCAGATACGTCCATTCCTCGCCCCCGGCGATCCTTTCCGGTATCCTTCACACTAGAGTCAGCGAAATCCCGGATTTCGGACTCATCAACCCTATTGGTCATCCACATATAGTAAATGGGAAGCTCTCACGTCCTCTCACGGATTGGTTACCGGTCCTGAGTGCCCGTGAGCCCAAGTCTATCCATATGCAACTCTACCAATAAATGGCCCCTTTCAGGTATCCGTAGCATGGTTTATGTCCCCTACCGGATTGGTTACCGGCCTACAGCGCCCATCCAACCATACACTACCACTGGTTGTTCGGTCTCAATGCCCTTCCGATTCGGATCTGACACGACAAGGATGAACCTAGCCACACAACTAGACAGTCCTATGTATGTCATCCAATAACCCGAGAGAGTGTCAATAGGCACCAAGAGTATAAAGATTTAAATGCTACTGTTCTAACACATATGTAACATTCTTATAATGATTGAAAGAAAATAAGGGATTCCATTCTTTAAATAAAACACAATTCAATATTTGATGACTTATATGTTTATGGAGATAACCATCCTTACCTTGGATGAATTGATGATGAATTGAGAATACCAAGAATAGTCCAATAGAATTGTTAAGGCCCTAAACAAACATCAATAATAAGTTAGAAAAGAAGTCGGGAAGATCACATGTTAATTGGATCAAAGTTGGCCAAGGTTGCTATCTGCCAACATTTTGGTCGATGGTCTTTGGTCGATGGTATCGACCAAAAGGATCGACCAAAAATTCCTTCGAGACTGAAATGTGGATTTTGGGGGTTTTCATCCGAAATGAGTCTTCCGGTGTTCGGATCAATCTGGAACTTGGAGGCATACTTAACAATAGTAGTAGGACACTATAAATCAAGAAATTTACCCAATCCAATGGTCTAAACAAAAAGCCCCAATTTGAGCTATCAAGTTAAAGTGATAAACATCATGGCATGAGTTGGAATTGATTGCATTGATGAGGAATGGCATGAAATAGTTAGAGGAACTAATAGAAATTCGATTGGAATCATATGGCAATGTTAAACATGGACATAATACATACCATAACTCAGTTTGGTACCAAATGGCATGATGCTAATAGATAAATCATAGGATACATATGCTAGCCATGAGGTAGAAGCATAGCATCAATGAATAGTTAAGGAAATCATGGATTGAACATGAGTAGACACTTGGAGGGGTGGTTGCAAGGTTGCAGCACCATTCCCAATGTCTCATCAGCAAGGTGGCAATAGAAAAGAGTAGAAAATGGTAGGGTAGATAGTGGAATGATGATTCATACCTTAGTGTGGGAGATGAAGACAAGAATCAATGATAAACAAAGAGTTTTTTTGATGAGGTGCCCTTCACACTAACCAAGGAGCTGCTTTGGGAAGCTCTCCCCACGTTTCCAGGTGAGAAAATGATTGCAAAAGGGCTCAAGGCTCGAGGTTATAAAAAATAGAAAAGGAATATTCCATGGAATCATTAACTTGGCTGGGATATTTTGGTCGATGGTATCGACCAAAAGGATCGACCAAAATATTTCCAGCAGAAAACTCAAGTTTAGAACAGCAACTTCAAGTAGGGATTTGAAAGGCTATACAAGGTCAAATTGAGTGAGGTTTTCTTCCACAATTCAATCAAGGAGTCTAGTTTCGGGGAATACCTTTGGATTGTGCACAGGAGGTCATTTGGTACATCAACTATATTAATCTTCTCCAATGTGCAGACTTTCCTTAAACACTGACAATGCATTTAAGCAAGGGGTATCATTGTCAATGTCCATGGCTCAGTCTCCGAATCATGATCATCAATCAGAATGGTTCATAAATCTCTTCTTCCACCGCTTCGGGTCTTCGACCTGAATACAACAGTGGATCCGGGTCAGGGTCAGGGTTAGAATAGGGCTGAATATTACAGTTGATGAGTCCGTACTCCGCCATAGGATATGCTGACTCTAATGTGAAGGATACGGAACCGAGTTGGTCGGTGCCATAGGGAAAGTATCCAGATCTGAGATGATACGACTGAGTAGATGACTTGCATTGGGCTAGGCTTCGCCGCAACATGCGCCAATACTTATACCAATGGTGACGTGAGAGAGTGGTGACTAAATCCCCAACCATGGCTTGATGAGGACCTTACCCCCAAGATATCTTATGATTGAGGGGGAGTGACAGACAACCCACAGAAGTATGGTGCTATGGCTTAAATCATGTCTACCTTAGAGACTAGCATATTTAAGATTAGAATCATATTTTCGTCATTGTCTCATATCATATTGCATAATACTGTTGTCACATCCACCCAGCCGGTATCCCATCTGGCATACCCGGGATGTGATCCACAGCCCAAAGATCCAGATCGAGCGGCCATGACTCCCACATACACGATAACATAATCATGAACAATATAATCAATGTATAAAACAAGCAATAAATAGATCAATTGAATAAGAGAAGATAGTAAATCAGAGTGCGGAAATATTAAATGTCAACTTCATATAGGGGTAGTCTCAAAGAGAAGAAGTGATCAGAAGTCACTCTTCCAGCAATAGCGGAAATGTAGTTAATAAAGTTAAGTTACAATCTGTGCCGAGAACAAATCCATAATAGTTAGGGTGAAGATATCCAAATGATTACAGTTATCCAGGGAAATGGGGCCTACATATAGGTTTCTTCTATCCTAATGATTTCTTCTTCAAAAGTGTGGATGAAGTAAACCAAACGTGGCCGCTCCCTCACTAATGTGGGGCTAACCTTGGTACGCACTATAATCCTCCTCGGAATAGCAATCCTGACTCTTCGCGTAGCCATCACCCGAAGTGTAGTATGCGGGATCATAGCTCGGGTAATAGGACGTGCCATTAAGGTCTTCTGTACTTGCAATATAATCTAACAAATTGCACAAAAGGAATGAGTTCAAAAGAACTTAGCAAGGCAAGTCGTTTCATAATACACAGTTCATTCAACACAAGTCACCATATGATGCAATATGATATGAGACAATGATGAAATATGATTCTAATCTTAAGTATGCTAGTCTCTAAGGTAGACATGCTTTAAGCCATAGTACCATACTTCTTTGGGTCATCAATCACTCCCCCTCAATCATAAGATATCTTGGGTCTGCCGTGGTAATTGGGTAAGGTCCTCATCAAGCCATGGTTGGGGATTTAGTCACCACTCTCTCACATCACCATTGGTATAAGTATTGGTGCATGTCGAGGCGAAGCCTAGCCCAATGCAAATCATCTACTCAGTCGTATCACGTCAGATCCGGATACTTTCCCTATGGCACCGACCAACTCTGTTCCGAATCCTTCACACTAGAGTCAGCATATCCTATGGCACCGACCAACTCAGACTACGGACTCATCAACCCTATTGGTCATCCACAAATGGTAAACGGGAAGCTCTCACGTCCTCTCATGGGTTGGTTACCAGTCTTGAGCTCCCGTGAGCCCAGGTCTATCCATTTGCAACCCTACCAACAAATGGCCCCTTTCGGGTATCCGCAGTATAGTTCAAGTCCTCTCATGGAGTGGATACCAATCTTGAGTGCCCTTCAACCATACTCTACCATGGGTCTTTCGGTCTCAATACCCTTCCGATTCGGGTCTGATACGACAAGGGAAAATATCCTAACCATACACCTAGACAATCCTATATATGTCATCCAACAACCCGGGAAAGCGTCGATGGACACCTTCGGGGAATATCCCATACCACTCCCTCCGATGTCCAAGGACAGAAGTGTCAGAAGGACACTTCCCAATCCCAAGTCGTACGTAGTCAATCACAAACTCAATCTCATCATATTATACTAAATCAATGATTCATCATATAAACAAATACATATCATAACATGATTGATCATATATAAAATCATAAAGTAAAACTGAACATGATATTCTAAATGATATATACATTCTATTACTGATAAGAAAACACATAACAATCATGTATAGTAAAGGAATACTCATACGAACATAACCATTAAGTTCCCATAATGTAAGCATGTTGATATAATTAACCTACTTGAGTTAACGACTGTCCTTACCTTAATCAAGTTGTAAATAGATTCAATGATTACCAAGTATGGTCCCAAAATCAGTGTTGATACCCTAGATAATCATACAAGTAATGTCAGAGAAGAAAGCAACTGAATCGGGGTACAAACGGATCAATTCGGCTGAGTACAGGGCCTTAACAGCTTTTGGTTGACTGGCTTGGTCGACTGTTAGTCAATCAAGCAGTCAACCAAGACTTGTTATCTTCAGGACAACAATGGAAACTTGATCCTAAACTGCCCTTCCGGTGCTCCGATCGTCATGAAATCTGGAGGGCATGTTTATAACAGTAAGAGGATGCTACACACTTATTTTCATGATGATCCAACGGTTCAATCAAAAATACCCAAATCAAAATTTTAGGTTCTATATGATATTTAGCAAGAATTAAATTGGAATTGATAGAAATTGTAAAGGATGATAGGAATCAATCAAATGAGTGTTAAGAATCAAGCTAGAATATTAATTTCATTATAGTCTAAGCTTATCATGCATCTACATCTCAGATTTGAATTAAAATAGGTTAGATTGAATAGAATCAAATTGATGGAGTGCAATTAATTTCATTTGAATCATAGCATAGCAAGAGTGGGGGAGGATTAAGGAATTGAAAGGGGGAAACTCATGGTTAAGTGTTTGCAAGGTTGCCTTGTGTTGATGATTAATGTATACAATAATGATTGGAGTCAAAGATCTTCCCAAACATCAAGGAATAGCCCAAGAGAGTGTCCAACCTCGAGCTCTGGAGTGCCAATGATTAGTTCAGGTCCTCATTCACGAGTTCCAAAAAGGTAGGGGCAAAATGGGAAGATATTTAGTGTAATTTCGAATTCCATTACTCTTGGTCGACTGGCTGGTAGTCTGTCAGTCGACCAAGCACTCGACCAAGACATGACAGCAACTTCAGGAGTGGATTCGGGAGGCTATACAAGGTCAAATCAAGCGCGGTTTTCTCCTACAAGTCAATCAACAAGTCTAGTTTTAGAAAATACCTTCGGATTGATCACGGGGTTCCAAGAAGTGCTTCAACTAATTCAATTTTCATCGATGCGCCGATTTTCACCCAATATTGACAATGTGCTCAAGTGAGGGGCATCAGTCAATGTCCATAGGCTTAGTATCAAGCATCGAATCATCCATTAAGAGGGCCCACAGGTCTCTTCTTCCACCAATTTGGGTCTTCAGACCTGCAACAGTATAAAATCCGGGCCGGGTCAGGGTTAGTATGAGGCCGGATTTTACAACTGTGACTTGTATCGAATGAACTGTGTATTATGAAAGGACTTGCCTTGCTGAGTTCTTTTGAACTCAATCCTTTTGTGCAATTTGTTAGATTGTCTTACAGGTATAGAAGACTTTGATGGTGCATCCTATGACCCGAGCTATGATCCCGCATACTACCCTTCGGGTGATGGCTACACTGAGAGTCAGGATTGCTGTGCCGAGGAGGATTATGGTTCGTACCAGGGTTAGCCCCACCTTAGTGAGGGAGCGGCCACATTGGGTTCACTTCATCCACACTTACGAAGAAGTAATCATTAGGATAGAAGAAACCTATGTGTAGGCCCCATTTCCCTGGATGACTGTAATCATTTGGATATTTCCCCCTTAACTCTTATGGATTTACTCTTATTTATATTGTTTGTATTTAAGCTTAATTAACCACTTTTCTGCTATTGTTGAAGGAGTGACTTCTGATCACTCTTTCTCTTTGAGATTATCTCTATGTGAAGTTGATACTTGGTATTTCCACACTCTGATTAATTGTCTTTCTTATTCATTTGATCTATTTATTGCTTACTTTATACATTGATTATATTGTTCATGATTATGTTATCGTGTATGTGGGAGGCATGGCCGCTCGATCTGGATCTTCGGGCTGTGGATCACATCCCGGGTATGCCAGATAGGATACCGGCTGGGTGGATGTGATAGAGTGGTATCAGAGCCCAAGATCAAGTAAGGCCCCAACCACAGAAACGATAACGGAACATTCCGAGTCACATATCCAAGGTGACTCAATTACTCTTAGAAGTGAATAATAGATAACTCGGACTAGAAACCCGATTAATGAAGCATAAGTGAATCGTTGAATAACGTACAATAATTATAATTTAACAACCATCACTTAATAAGACGAAAAAGGAAGTGAATAATGCACAATAATAGATGAAACAAAAATAACTTTCATTAACTTAAATAAGTTTTACAATGGATTACATATGTAAAGCATAAACAGAAATCCTAGTACAATCTATCTATCTAGGGGATCGTCGTCGATCTTTGGGTCCTCTGACATCCTCAGTGATCTGAGTGAGCTGAGACAGCATCTGATCCTGCCTGGACTCTATCTGTGTGAGCCTCACATCAAGCCTCTCATACATATGTGACTGACTTGCCTCCATCCTCTCGTATATTTGAGTCTGCCTGGCTCCTAAACTCTCGAACAACTGCTCCTCTCGGACCCCCATCCTCTCCATCATGGAAGTCATAGACTGCATCTGAGCATACCGATCCGGTGTCTCTGGTGCAGCCTGTGATGGACCCCCAGTCTCAAACTGTGATGCGGGAACCCCCTGATCATCGGGACAGACATCCTGCATACCTATATCATCCCCAGCCTAATCCTCTGCTGGAACATCCTCACCATCATCCTCAGACTCCTACTCATCACCTAGACTGGGAGACCTGGCAACTCGATCTAACTGCATCAATCCAATAGTCTTCCGATGGAATACCCCGCACCTCCAACAACTCTATCCTCACCATCCAGATCTATCTCAAAGTAACTGAAGATGCGTTTTAATAGGATCCCAAAGCAAAGATTCCTAACTCCCAGATGCGTGACAACCTTGATCATCACATTCTGTATAACGTAAGACAGATCAATCTCGAATCCCATATAAATCCGATAGATGAGTAAGGCATCCATCACCGTAACCACATGATGATGTCCTGCCCTCGGTATGATGTTCCTCCCTATAATCCACCCAATGACTCTGGCCGATGCAATCATCTCACCGCTGTTCCTAGGCTGATAACATCGGTCATCATCCCAAAGTGTCATACATATCTCATGCAACTCATATTGAAGCATGTGTTTGCTGAAATCCTCCCCTATTGAAATCCACACACATGCATGTGGACAATAAGGAACCCCGAGAATCTCTCCTAGTGTATGAGTAGTAAATCCGATATGAGTCTCTCTGATCTGACTCTCTATCACTAACTCCATTTGATCGGCTCGACCCTCCACAAATGTAGTCAAATTGCTGTAAAACAGCCGAACTAACTCTAGGTACACCGGTAAATCCGCAGTAAGTAGATGTGTCCATCCTAAAGCATCGAATCTCTCCCCAATCTGAAATGTCATCAACTCTCCAACCCAAAATGGTCGACCATACTCTATGTGACAATGCCCAAAGTATGCCTCGTAAAGAAACTCGGCCAATGGTGTAACGAAGCAGTGTCGATCAATCAACTCCTCTCGTGGCAGCAAAGGCACCTGACCTCTACCTCTCCTGGCTCCTACTACCCTACCTCGAGCACGACCACCTCGTTCTCGTCTCTCCATAGTGTATAAATATCTGTAGAAAAGATCAACAAGTCAATGTTAGAAGATTAACCAAAATTGGACATGAAGGGCGTTTTCGTAATTTTTTGAAAATTTTCAAATTTGGGGAAAATTCAAGTTGAGTATACTACCATATACAAAATACTTAGAATTGCACGATTCAGATGTTTATTCGAAGAAAACCGGTCGAAATCGCGTCCTAAAATTGAAATTTCAGCAAGCTAAAAGAAAGAGAAATTTCGATGTTTAGGTCAAATTTGGGGATTTTTGATATTGTTGAAATTGGTTGAAACGAATTTCATGGTAATGTGTAGCATATCATTTGGAATGTGTAGCATCAAATTTGGTGTTAAAACTCCTAGCGGTTTGGGAGAATCGAAGTTTTACTAAATTTTGGGAATTTTCGGCTACGTTAGCGAGAACAAGTTGAAATTTTGTGTTTGCTTGATGTTCAAGCATTGTTGTTGCATGTAAACTATGGGATTATGTTTCTAAGCATGCCTAAACATGTTTCTATCTAAGAACAACAAGTTTAACATGGTATTTTGAGAAATCTAAGTGAAGAAATCAATTGGGGAGATGATGAATAGTGATTTACTTACTTGGTTGAGTAATGCTTGATGTATTGATGATGTGGAAGCCTCAAACCACTTGGAATCTACTTAGAAGTGTTTGCTATTGTGATCTCCAGAGCCCCTCCACAAGAGAAATGAGTTAGAAATGAGAAATGAAGGGGAAATGAAGTGAAAAAGCCTGATTTTTCATTATTGAGCTTGGTCGACTGCTTGGTCGACTGACAGTCGACCAGCCAGTCGACCAAGGCTATTAAAAATGAGAAAAATTGAAATTTGGATGGAATTTTTTAATTTTGACCTATGTTTGATTATTTGTTTATTATATTGATGAACCTATGTATGATTTGAGCATTTTAATCATATGGTCAACTGTGTTTTGATGAATCTTCGTATCTCGATGTGATCAATGTTCTTTGCAGAATGGTTCTACTGAGGAATAGTCTTGTCGGCTCCGGTAGTACCGAAAATGAGGAGACGCCTGCTGAAGGGTCTGACCAGCAGACCCAGGAGGACAGCCATACTACCAATGGCATCCCTAATGCCCCTGACATTGGAAGCTTCAAGGACATTGCAAGTGTCATGACGAACATGATGCAACAACAGCAAACTCAGTTCAACCAGATGATGGTTGGTTTTGTCAATCTTAGGTAAGAGAACCGTGCTGGTGGGCATGGCAACCCTGGCTTGGCTGCCCCGTATGTGGAGAGGTTCGCAGGGACCCCGCATACTCGGCTGATGGAAAGTTTCTTGAAACTGAAGGTGCCATCCGTTACTGGTGTATCAAAGGATGTTCTGTTCCCTAACAGATGGCTGAGGGAACTAGAAAAGGCCTTTTGGAACTTGCAGTGTACGGATGCTCAAAAAGTACTCTTCGCCGAGCAGTAGCTTCAGCAGGAAGCGGATGCATGGTGGACTTCTTCTCGACCTATTCTTGAAACCCTCCATGGTGGTGTTGTCTCATGGGAAGCATTTAAGGAAGCCTTTTGTAAGAACTATTTCCCCGAGGCAGTGAAGGATGCCAAGGAGGCTGAGTTTATGGCAAGGTTCCCTTTCTGTGCTGGACTACCAGCAGAAATATGAAGAGTTATTCTTTTTCGCCCCTGATTCGATGAAGCTTGATAATGCGAAGGCAAAGAAATTCTTCAAAGGACTGCGGCCATCTTTGAAGACATACCTCACCCTCCTCCCTCTTGAGAGTTATGCTTAGGTGGTCCAAAATGCAAAGAAGTTGGAAGAAGCTGAAAGAGAAAATGCTCGTGTTCAGAGGCCTTGGCAGCCTAGGCATCCCGGTCTTGTGGATCGCACCGAGCGTCAGTTTGTGAGGCCTTCACCATATCCCACTCTTGCCTTCCAGCCTAGGAGTGTGGGTCAGAGTTCCAGTGCTACTCATGTGGGTCCTCGTGGCCAACCTAGTGGAGGTCGACCTACGGGATTTGTGCAACCTTCTCGGCCTGGTGTGGTTCACCCTCGGCTTGCTTTTCAGAGAACCCCTTTGGCAGCCGCTCCTGTTGGACAGAGAGATCTTGTGTGCTTCCTTTGCAAGCAGCCCAGGCATTTTGCTCGCTTGTGTCCGAAAAAGTCCTCTTTGCCCGGTGTTTCTGCTCCTACCATGAGAAGCGCTCCTGCTCCTATTCCTACCCCTGGCCCCTCCTTTTGGCGAGTATTTAGCATCTCCGGTACTAAGCAGGACCCTTGCCATGAAGTTGTAACAGGTACATTGTTAATCGCTTCTTTTCCAGCATTTGTGTTGTTTGATACTGGTGCATCCCATTCTTTTATTTCATCTACTTTTGCTGTGAAGACTAACCTAACACCCAAACGTTTATGTAGTTGTTTGTCAATTCTTACCCCTGTTGGGTCTGCTGTTAAACTAGATAAAGTGTTAGAGGAATGTCCTATTCTTGTTTGCGGTTTGAATTTGAAGGCAAATCTAGTGTTGTTTGATATGAGGGATTTTGACGTCATCTTGGGAATTGACTGGTTGACTTCCTACAACGCTGTGATCTTGTGCTCTTCGAAGAAGATTCAGTTTCGATTGCATAGGAATTCAGTTTTCGAGTTCCAATGAAAGAAGGGAAGAGTGAGCAAGAAGACTTTGACCGCTTTAATGCAAATCCACGCTTTGGTGGAAGGTGCTTCATCTGGAAGCAAGGTCAAGGAAAGGAAGAGACTTGAAGATGTCAGTGTTGCCTGTATTTTTGCTGATGTGTTTCCAGACGATCTATCAGGCCTACACCCTGATAGAGAGGTTGAGTTCTCCATAGACTTGATTCCTGGAGTGTCTCCGATGTCTAAGGCTCCATATAGGATGGCGCCTACCGAGCTAGAGGAGTTGCAAACTCAATTGAATGAACTCCTGGATAGAGGTTTTGTGCAGCCAAGTGTGTTGCCCTGGGGAGCTCCGGTTTTGTTCGTTAAGAAGAAAGATGGTAGTATGCGCCTATGCATTGACTACCGAGAGTTGAACAAGTTGACGATCAAGAATAGATACCCGCTGTCCCGGATTGATGATCTATTTGATCAGTTGAAAGGCGCGGCTGTATTTTCAAAGATTGACTTAAGGTTTGGGTATCACCAGTTGAAAGTGAAGTCAAGTGATATCTTTAAGACGGCATTCGGAACAAGGTATGGACATTATGAATTTAAAGTTATGCCTTTTGGTTTGACCAATGCTCCTGCCATATTCATGGACCTCATGAACCGGGTATTTCACGATGTGCTCGATAAGTTTGTAATCGTTTTCATTGATGACATCTTGATATACTCGAAGAGCGAAGAAGAGCATGTGAAGCACTTGAACTTCACATTGCAAAGGTTGAGAGAAAAGAAACTCTATGCTAAGTTTAGAAAGTGTGACTTTTGGCTCTCAAGGGTAGTCTTCCTTGGCCATGTTGTTTCAGCCGAAGGTATTCGTGTTGACCCGGAAAAAGTGCAATCAGTTACCGATTGGGAAAGACCGAAGACCGTGACTGAGATAAGAAGTTTCCTAGGATTGGCGGGATACTATCGGAGATTTATTGAGAACTTTTCTAGGTTGGCTGCCCCTATGACTAAGCTAACTAGAAAAGAAGAGAAGTTTGTTTGGACAGAAGCCTGCGAGAAGAATTTTGAAGAGTTGAAAGTTTGATTGACAAGCGCCCCAGTTTTAACTATACCTGATAGTTCCGGTGGGTTAATAGTCTACACTGATGTTTCCAAGATCGGTTTGGGTTGCGTGTTGATGCAACACAGCAAGGTTGTAGCTTATGCCTCTTGGAAATTGAAAGATTATGAGCGGAATTATCCCACTCATGACTTGGAGTTTGCCGCTGTTGTTTTTGCTTTGAAGATTTGGAGGCATTACCTGTACGGTGAGAAGATCGCTAGCTTCACAGATCACAAGAGTTTGAAATACTTCTTCACCCAGAAAGAGCTGAACATGAGACAAAGAAGATGGTTGGAGTTGGTTTTTGAGTATGATTGTGACATTAAGTATCACCCAGGTAATGCAAACGTAGTTGCGGATGCTCTTAGTAGGAAAGATCAAAGGAAGGATTTGAACTTGTGTGCTTTGAGTCGGCCTTTGTTTTTGTCGATGGAAATATTTGGTTTAGAAGTGGTTCTCGAGGGTTCGGATTGCATCCTTTATGCCATCACGGCAAGATCCACCCTTAGAGACCGGATTGTTGCCTTGCAGAGTTCTGATCTTGAGTTGAAGGAGAAGATTGAGAAGATTGCCACGAATTCAGAAATGTACCCTGCTTTTAGTACATCTTTAGATGGTACCTTATTGTTTAAAGATAGACTCTATGTGCTGATGCTGATGAAATCAAGAAGGAAATATTGAAAGAAGCACACTAGTCGATCTTCACAATACACCCTGGATGTACCAAGATGTACAAGGACTTAAGGGAACATTTTCGGTGGAATGGTTTGAAAGCGGATGTTGAAGATTTTGTTGCCAGGTGTGAGACTTGCCAACGTGTGAAAGCCGTTCGTCAACCTCCATCTGGATTGCTTCAGCCCCTTCCTATTCCTAGCTAGAAGTGGGAAGATATTTCCATGGACTTCGTGACTAGCTTGCCACGGACAAGTAAGGGAAATGACACTGTGTGGGTGATTGTCGATAGGTTGACCAAATCAGCCCATTTCGTTCCTATGAAGATCACTTACACTTTGGATAAGCTAGCTAGGCTTTATGTGGACAATGTGGTTCGTCTGCACGGAGTGCCTGTGAGTATTCTGATCGTGATCCTAGGTTCACCTCTAGGTTTTGGAATGGTTTGCAGAAAGCCTTGGGAACCCAATTGAATCTGAGTATGGCCCATCATCCACAGTTTGATGGACAATTTGAGCATACAATTCAAATCTTAAAGGATATGCTTAGATCCTGTGTGGTGGACATGGGTGGAACTTGGGATGAACACTTAGCTTTAGTTGAGTTCGCCTATAACAACAATTATCAAGCAACAATAGGCATGGCTCCATTTAAAGCTTTGTATGGTAACACTTGTAGGACACCTTTGTATTGGACTGAGACGGGTGAAAGAAAAGTCTTAGGCCCATAAATGATTGAACCTACAAGTGCAATGGTCGATATTGTAATATCCAACCCTATTCTAACCCTGACCCTTACCCGGATCCACTGTTGTATTCAGGTCCGAAGACCTGAAGCGGTGGTAGAAGAGACCTATGGACCATTCTGATTGATGATCATGATTCGGAGACTGGGCCTATGGACATTGATGATGATACCCCTTTGCTTAAATGCATTATCAGTGTTTAAGGAAAGTCTGCGCATCAGAGAAGAATAATCTAGTTGATATACCTAATGACCTCCTGTGCACAATCCGAAGGTATGAATCCCAAAACTAGACTTCTTGATTGAATTGTGGAAGAAAACCTCACTCAAATTGACCTTGAATAGCCTTTCAAATCCCTACTTGAAGTTGCTGAACTAAATTTGTTTTTCTGCTGAGAAAAATTTTGGTCATTCCTTTTGGTCGATGCCATCGACCAAAGTTTCCCAGTCTGCCAAGTTAAAGATTCCATGGAATATTCCTATTCTATTTATTATGACCTCGAGCCTTGAGCCTTGTGCAATCATTTTCTCACCTGAAATCGTGGGGAGAGCTTCCCAAGGCATCTCCTTGGCTAATGTGAAGGGCACCTCATCAAAAACTCATTGTTTATTATTGATTCTTATCTACTTCTTCCACACTAAGGTATGAATCACCATTCCACTCTCTATCCTACCATTTTCTATTCTTTTCTATTCCTTTCATGCTAGTGAGACATTGGAAATGGTGCTGCAACCTTGCAACCACCACTCCAAGTGTATACACATGATTAACCTATGAATTTCTTAGCCATCCATTGATGCTATGCCTCCACCTCATGCCTAGCATATGTATTCCTCTATTTTTCTATTAACATCATGTCATTTTGTACCAAACTAAGTTGTAGGGCATGCTATGTTCATGTTTATCACTTCTATATGATTCCAATTGAAATTCTATTAGTTCCCCTAGCTATTACATGCCATTTCCATGACAATGTAATCAATCCCAACTCATGCCCTGATGTTTGTCACTTGAACTTGTTAGCTCAATTTGGGGCTTTTTGTTTGGACCATTGGATTGGGTAAATTTCTTGACTTATAGTGTCCTACTACTGTTGTTAAGTGTTCCTCCAAGTTTCAGATTGATCCGAACACCGAAAAACCAATTTACGATGAAAACACCCAAAATCCATCATTTTGTCCCGAAGGAAATTTTGGTCAATCCTTTTGGTCGATACCATCGACCAAAACCATCGACCAAAGTTGTTGCTAACAGCAACCTTGGCCAGTTTTGATCCAATTGATATCCAATCTTCCTAATTTCTTCTCTAACTTATTATTGATGTTTGTTTAGGGCATTAACAATTATTTTGGACTATTTCTTGGTACTCTCAATTCATCATCAATTCAACCCAAGGTAAGGATGGTTATCCCCATAAACATATAGATCACCAACTTATGATTTATGTTCTTGTTTATGAATAGAACCTTTCGATTACTTTTAAATCTTTATAAGACTGTTATATATGTGTTAGAACAGTAGTATTGACATCTTTATACTCTTGTCATGTTACATTACTATTCTTGTTTACTTATGTCTATGATGATTCATTTCAATATCATGATTTAACTTTTATGATAAGATGTATTGGATGCATGAAAGATGATGAACTTGAATATGTGATTGTTTACGTACAACTTGGGATTGGGGAGTGTTCTATTGACACTTCTGTCCTTAGGCATCGGAGGGAATAGTATGGGATGTTCTCCGATGGTGCCTATAGACACCTTACCGGGTTATTGGATGACATACATAGGACTGTCTAGTTGGTTGGCTAGGTTTATCCTTGTCGTGTCAGACCAGAATCGGAAGGGCATTGAGACCGAACAACCTGTGGTAGTGTATGGTTGGATGGGCGCTCTAGGCCGGTAACCAATCCAGTAGGGGACATAAACCATGCTACGGATACCCGAAAGGGGCCATTTATTGGTAGGGTTGCAAATGGCTAGACTTGGGCTCACGGGCGCTCAAGACCGGTAACCAATCCGTGAGAGGACCTGAGAGCTTCCCGTTTACTATTTGTGGATGACCAATAGGGTTGATGAGTCCGAAATCCAGGATTTCGCAGACTCTAGTGTGAAGGATACCGGAAAGGATCGCCAGGGGCGAGGAATGGACGTATCTGGATCTGACTTGACCGACTGAGTAGATGACTTGCATTGGGCTAGGCTTTACTGTGACATGCGCTTCCCTTACCATGGTTTTTGAGATGACTTTATCGAACTTCCCTGGCAGACCCAAGATATCTTGTATGATTGAGGGGGAGTGACTGACCACCCAAAGAAGTATGGTGCTATGGCTTAACGCATGTCTACCCTAGAGACTAGCATTCATAGAGTTAGAATCATACTGCATCATATGTTCCATATCACATTGCATTATGTATGTGAAACCCAGCCCTAACCTTGACCCGGAAACTTTGTTATTTGTAGGTCCAGTGACCCGAAGTAAAGTAGGAAGTCAGCTTTGGGCCATCCCAGTGGAGGACTTGGTGTCTGGCTTTGAACCCATGAGTGTTGATGATGAGGTTCTATTTATGGAAACTGAATCTTGATGAAGATCGGATTAGTTGATGGACTTGGAGTGCTCTCTATCATGGTTTGAAGGCATTTCTACCTATTAGGTAAGTCACTTGGTATGTGTGCAAAACCACTTTAGGGTTGGATTTGATCTGGGCCTTCAATTCCCTGTTTAGAAGTTGCTGAACTGATTGGTCGACTCATTGGTCGACTGGACCAGTCGACCAATCCACTCGACCAATGGGTTCTATCTTTGGTAATTAGGTCTTGCTTGCTCTATTTAAGTCCAATCTCGAGTCTACTTCATATTTTCTGCCTCCAAACTCTTTGGAACGAACCAAAGACCTCTGCAAGTCATCTCCCTTGAGTCCTTGGTGTTTATCTTGACGGATCTTCATCAAAACTCTTATTCTTACACAAAAAGGTATGTTTACACTCTCTTCTTCTTCTTTATCCTTGTTTTCTTTCCTTTTTGAGTTGAGACAGTAGAGGAGATGCTGCATTCTCTATTGCAAACATCTTTGAACTTGTCTCTCATGATCTTCCTAAGGATTAATGGCTAATGCGATGATCTTAACCATGATCATTGCAAGCTTTTGAAGGAATCATGATCAAATCATGATCTTGTCTTTGTTCATCTTTTGATTTAAATTCTGATCTTCTTAGATCTACTATATTGATCATGTTAGTAGTCAATCGCTGTGTTTTCTTTACATGATCCATGATCTATCAATCTCTAGTTGTTTCTCTTCTACCATACCATGCTTTCTTCAAGAATCATGGCAGTTACATCTATGGTAGGTTTTGTTTCCTTATTTAGATTTATGCTCTTAGGTCTATTTTCTTGAAGATCTAAGTATGCCTTCCATGATATCTTTATCAGAATCAATGATTCATTCTCCTATTGTTCTTGTCTATGATTTTTATCTTGAATTCTTCTAGAACCATGATTGAACTAATTATGGTAACTTTTTGTTTCCTAATTTGTAACTTTAAAACTTGATTCGATTAGTGTTTTGAGGTCCAAAATAAAAATAAAAATAAAAAATTTTTAAATAAATTTATTTACCTTTTTAAAAACCAAAAAAAAAAAAAATTTATTAATAAAAAAATTAAAAAAAAAAAATCTAATTTGTAATAAGATTGGAAGATAAAGAAAAGAAAAAAAAGAAAAAAAAAAAAAAAAAAAAAAGAAAAAAAAAAATAAAAAATGTGGATTTTTGAAAATTTTTAAATAATTAAGAAAAGAAAAAATAAATAATAAAAAAAAAAAAAGATTAAGGACCTAACTTAAAAAAAAAAAAAAATATAATATAAAATTTAATATTAATAAAAAAAAAAAAAAAAAAGGAGGGGTATAAAAAAAAAAAAAAAAAAATATATATATTTTTATTTTTTAATTGTTTGTTTTTTTTTTTTTTTATTTATTTTTTTTATTTTGTTTTTCTGTGGGTGTTTTCTTTTGTTTCTGGGGCATTTTTTGTGAAACCCAGCCCTAACCTTGACCCGGAAACCTTGTTATTTGTAGGTCCGATGACCCGAAGTAAAGTAAGAAGTCAGCTTTGGGCCATCCCGATGGAGGACTTGGTGTACGGCTTTGAATCCATGAAAGTTGATGATGAGGTTCTATTTATGGAAACTGAATCTCGATGAAGATCTAATTAGTTGATGGACTTGGAGTGCTCTCTATCTTGGTTTGAAGGCATTTCTACCTATTAGGTAAGTCACTTGACTTGTGTGCAAAACCCCTTTAGGTTTGGATTTGTTCTGGACCTTCAATTCCTGTTTTGGCCTTCTTTGTCGGCATTGGTCGTGATTGGTCGGCTGGGCCAGTCGACCAATCCACTCGACCAATGAGTCTTGTCTTTGGCAATTAGGTTGATTCTTGCTCTATTTAAGTCCAACCTCGAGTCCACTTCGTATTTGCTGCCTCCAAACCCTGCTGGAGCAGACCAAAGACCTCTGCAAGTCATCTCTCTTGCATCCTTGGTGTTTTCTTGACGGATCTTCGTCGGAACTCTTCTTTTTGCATCAAAAGGTATGTCTACTCTCTCTTTTTCTCCTCCATCTTTGTTTTTCTTTCCTTTTTGAGTTGAGGCAGGTAGAAGAGATGCTGCATCCTCTGTTGCAAACATCTCTGAACATGTTCTCATGATCATCCTAAGGATTTAAGGCTAGAACAATGATCTTAACCATGATCATTGCAAGCTTTTGAAGGATTCATGATCAAACCATGATTTAATCTCTGTTAATCTTCTAATCTGAATTCTGATCTCTTTGGATCTTCTTTCATTGATCATGTTAGTGGTTAATGGTTGTGTTTTCTTTCCATGATCCATAATCCATAGAATTCTAGTTGTTCTCTTCTACCTTACTATGTGTTCTTCATGATGCATGATAGTTACATATATGGTAGGTTTTATTTCCTTATTTAGATTTATGCTTCTAAGCCTTATTCCATGAAGACCTATGCATGTTTTCATGTTTTCATTACCGAAAGCAATGATCCATCCTCCTATAGTTCTTGTCCTTGTTTTCTATTTCAAATTCATCAAGATCCATGTTTGAGTTAATTATGGTAACTTTTTGTTTCCTAATTTGGATCTTGATACCTTGATTTGATTAGTGTTTTGAGGTCCCCTATATGCTAGAATACTACTGATGTAGTCTACCCCTTGATTAATACCCTTTTGAACCACCAAATTCGGATTTCATATCTTAAAACTCTGATTTTATAGGCTCTTTATGCATTGGTCGACTGATTGGTCGTTTGGACCACTCGACCAATCCACTCGACCAATGAGTACAGCAACTCCAGGATTGGTCTGTTTCGGATGTTTTGATATATTTTCTGTTAGGGATTTTTCCTAATATGTTGTATATACTTGTTTAGGACCTTCTTCTCAAGTTTGCCAAGATCTTACTTGGTTTCTTAGGATCCTTTTGCGAGTTATAAAAGGTAAGGATGGTTATTTCCTTAATTACATAGATAGCATGAATCTAGTTTCTATATTTGAATATCATGAATATGTTTCCTAAATTAGATTCTTACAATGATATACTGCTGTTGCATAACTTTGATTACAGTAGCATTACTTATTCATATTGAATTGATTCATGTATGATTTACTTACCAATGTTATACAAGTGATTGGAATACTGATTTCTTTCCATATATGTAGTTACCATATATGTGATGATATGAATTGATGCATGTGTATGCTTACGTATGGTTTGGAAAGGAGAGGTGTCCTTTCGACACTTCTGTCCTTGGACTACTACGGGAATATTATGGGATGTTTCCGGAGATGCCCTCTGGACACCTTCCTAAACTGTTGGATGACATATCTAGGATTGTCTAGTAGTGTTTGGCTAGGATGTCCTGTTATGTCAGACCCTAATCGGAGGTGTGAAACCCAGCCCTAACCTTGACCCGGAAACCTTGTTATTTGTAGGTCCGATGACCCGAAGTAAAGTAAGAAGTCAGCTTTGGGCCATCCCAGTAGAGGACTTGGTGTCGGCTTTGAATCCATGAGAGGGAGGTTAAAGAGGAATTATTAAAAAAAAAAAAAAAAAAAAAAAAAAAAAAAATTTTTTAAAGTTTTGGGGGTCCCCCTTTTTTTTTTAAAGGCTTTTCTCCCTCCTAGGTAAGTCACTTGACTTGTGTGCAAAACCTCTTTAGGTTTGGATTTGATCTGGGCCTTCAATTCCCTGTTTTGGCCTTCTTTATCTGCATTGGTCGGCGATTGGTCGGCGGCCGGGCGATCGACCAATCCACTCGACCAATGGGTCTTGTCTTTGGCAATTAGGTTGATTCTTGCTCTATTTAAGTCTAACCTCGAGTCCACTTCGTATTTGCTGCCTCCAAACCCTCTGGAGCAGACCAAAGACCTCTGCAAGTCATCTCTCTTGCATCCTTGGAGTTTTCTTGGCGGATCTTCGTCGGAACTCTTCTTTTTGCATCAAAAGGTATGTCTACTCTCTCTTCTTCTCCTACATCTTTGTTTTTCTTTCCTTTTTGAGTTGAGACAGTAGAAGAGATGCTGCATCCTCTGTTGCAAACATCTCTGAACATGTTCTCATGATCATCCTAAGGATTTAAGGCTAGAACAATGATCTTAACCATGATCATTGCAAGCTTTTGAAGGATTCATGATCAAACCATGATTTAATCTCTGTTAATTTCCTAATCTGAATTCCGATCTCTTTGGATCTTCTTTCATTGATCATGTTAGTGGTTAATGGTTGTGTTTTCTTTCTATGATCCATAATCCATAGAATTCTAGTTGTTCTCTTCTACCTTACTATGTGTTCTTCATGATGCATGATAGTACATATATGGTAGGTTTTATTTCCTTATTTAGATTTATGCTTCTAAGCCTTATTCTATGAAGACCTATGCATGTTTTCATGTTTTCATTACCGAAAGCAATGATCCATCCTCCTATTGTTCTTGTCCTTGTTTTCTATTTCAAAATTCATCAAGATCCATGTTTGATTTATTTATGGTAACTTTTTGTTTCCTAATTTGGATCTTGATACCTTGATTTGATTAGTGTTTTGAGGTCCCCTATATGCTAGAATACTACTGATGTAGTCTACCCCTTGATTAGTACCCTTTTGAACCACCAAATTCGGATTTCATATCTCAAAACTCTGATTTTCTAAGCTCTATCTGCCTGCATTGGTCGACTGATTGGTCGTTGGACCACTCGACCAATCCACTCGACCAATGAGTACGGCAACTCCAGAATTGGTCCATTTCGGATGTTTTGCTATATTTTCTGTTAGGGATCTTTCCTAATATGTTGTATATACTTGTTTAGGACCTTCTTCTCAAGTTTGCCAAGATCTTACTTGATTTCTTAGGATTCTTTGCGAGTTATAAAAGGTAAGGATGGTTATTTCCTTAATTACATAGATAGCATGAATCTAGTTTCTATATTTGAATATCATTAATATGTTTCTTAAATTAGATTCTTACAATGATATACTACTTGTTGCATAACTTTGATTTCGGTAGCATTGCTTATTCATATTGAATTGATTCATGTATGATTTACTTACCAATGTTATACAAATGATTGTAAATATTGATTTCTTTCCATATATGGAGTTACCATATATGTGATGATATGAATTGATGCATGTGTATGCTTACGTATGGTTTGGAAAGGAGAGGTGTCCTTTTGACATTTCTGTCCTTGGACTACTACGGGAATATTATGGGATGTTTCCGGAGATGCCCTCTGGACACCTTCCTAAAGCTGTTGGATGACATATATAGGATTGTCTAGTAGTGTTTGGCTAGGATGTCTGTTATGTCGGACCCTAATCGGAGGGGTATTGAGACCGAACGACCCGTGGTAGCAATGGGGATTCATGGGCGCTCAAGACCGGTAACCAACCCGTGAGAGGACAGGGAATCACATTGTGGGGGCCATTTATTGGTAGGGTTGCATATGGTTAGACTTGGGCTCACGGGCGCTTAAGACCGGTAACCAACCCGTGAGAGGACGTGAGAGCTTCCCGTTTACCATATGTGGATGATCAATAGGGTTGGTGAGTCCGTAGTCGGGGGACTATGAGGACTCTAGTGTGAAGGATACCGGAAAGGATCGTCGGGGACGAGGAATGGAAGTATCTGGATCGACTTGATGTAACCAAGTAGAAGACTTGCATTTGGCTAGGTATTACACGACATGCGCCGGTACTTATACCAAATGGTTGTGAGAGAGTGTGTTGACTTAACCCCCTGCCAAGGTTTGTCTGAGGGATGAAGGACCCATTACCAATCGGTCGCTCGAGATATCTTAAATGGTTGGAGGGAATCCAAGATATCTTAAATGGTTGAGGATGTGAGTGGACTTTCCTAAAGAAGTACGGTGCTATGACTTAAAGCATGTCTGCCAATAGAGACCAGCATACATAGAGTTAGAATCATTCATTCATTGTTTGTCTCATATCATATTGCATTTATGTTTGTTACGGAATCCTGCCATTTATGTTATTATGGATTTTAAGCGCCTTCTTGAGTTTCTTTGAAACTCATTCCTTTATTGTACAATGTTGTTAGACTATCCTGCAGGTACGGAATACTATGACGGTCCCTATGAGGAAGCGCAAGGCGAAGAGACATATCTCCGGGGAAGGTGATTGCGGTTACCACAATTACTACGAAGATCCCACGGGTGGTTATGCTCCGTACGATGCTTAGTCCGACCATTGAGTTTTTT